>NW_027284533.1:22500-26612 GCF_046629955.1 Centroberyx affinis | reverse complement strand
TTCACCTTCATCATCACCATCACATCATCACATCATTACATCATCACCATCACATCATTACATCATCACCATCACATCATTACATCATCACCATCACATCATCACCATCACATCATTACATCATCACCATCACATCATTACATCATCACCATCACATCATCACATCATCACCACATGGTTCTAATGAAGGCAGGTGACTGTGTGTGTGTGTGTCTCTGTGTGTGTCTCTGTGTGTGTGTGTGTGTGTGTGTGTGTGTGTGTCTCTGTGTGTGTGTGTGTGTGTGTCAGGTGACAGACTTTAACCAGTCTCGGATGCTGGAGGAGGCGGCCCTGATGCGGACTCTGTGCGGCACCCCGTCGTACCTCGCCCCGGAGGTTTTCACACACGCCGTCACCACGGGTTACGGCCTCGCCGTCGACGCGTGGAGCCTGGGAGTGCTGCTCTTCGTCTGGTTGGCTCGCTCGCCCCTCATATCTGTCTCTCTCTCTCTCTTCATAGTTCTCTAGATGTTTGATTGACAGCTGGCTGACAGGATTCTGTTGTAAAGTCTTTTGGTTTTGGCTCCTGACTCAAGATGGAGCTGGAGGAGAACTGATACACAACTAACAAACCCCTCCTCCTCCCTCCTGTAACTCCTCTCCTGTAACTCCTCTCTCCTGTAGCTCCTCTCTCCTGTAGCTCCTCCCTCCTGTAGCTCCTCTCTCCTGTAGCTCCTCTCTCCTGTAGCTCCTCCCTCCTGTAGCTCCTCCCTCCTGTAGCTCCACTCTCCTGTAGCGCCTCTCTCCCTCCTGTAGCTCCTCTCTCCTGTAGCGCCTCTCTCCCTCCTGTAGCTCCTCTCTCCTGTAGCTCCTCCCTCCTGTAGCTCCTCTCTCCTGTAGCTCCTCTCTCCCTCCTGTAGCTCCTCTCTCCTGTAGTTCGTCCCTCCTGTAGCTCCTCCCTCCTGTAGCTCCTCTCTCCTGTAGCTCCTCTCTCCCTCCTGTAGCTCCTCTCTCCTGTAGCCCTCTGTCCCTCCTGTAGCCTGTCTCCTGTAGCTCCTCTCTCTCTCCTGTAGCTCCTCTCTCCTGTAGCCCCTCTCTCCCTCCTGTAGCTCCTCTCTCCTGTAGCCCCTCTGTCCCTCCTGTAGCCCCTCTCTCCCTCCTGTAGCTCCTCTCTCCTGTAGCCCCTCTGTCCCTCCTGTAGCTCCTCTCTCCTGTAGCCCCTCTGTCCCTCCTGTAGCCCCTCTCTCCCTCCTGTAGCTCCTCTCTCCTGTAGCCCCTCTGTCCCTCCTGTAGCTCCTCTCTCCTGTAGCCCCTCTGTCCCTCCTGTAGCCCCTCTCTCCCTCCTGTAGCTCCTCTCTCCTGTAGCCCCTCTCTCCCTCCTGTAGCTCCTCTCTCCTGTAGCCCCTCTCTCCCTCCTGTAGCTCCTCTCTCCTGTAGCCCCTCTGTCCCTCCTATAGCTCCTCTCTCCCTCCTGTAGCTCCTCTCTCCTGTAGCCCCTCTCTCCCTCCTGTAGCTCCTCTCTCCTGTAGCTCCTCTGTCCCTCCTGTAGCTCCTCTCTCCTTTAGCCCCTCTGTCCCTCCTGTAGCCCCTCTCTCCCTCCTGTAGCTCCTCTCTCCTTTAGCCCCTCTGTCCCTCCTGTAGCTCCTCTGTCCCTCCTGTAGCTCCTCTCTCCTTTAGCCCCTCTGTCCCTCCTGTAGCTCCTCTCTCCCTCCTGTAGCTCCTCTCTCCCTCCTGTAGCTCCTCTCTCCCTCCTGTAGCTCCTCTCTCCCTCCTGTAGCTCCTCCCTCCCTCCTGTTGCTCCTCCCTCCTGTCTAGTCCAGCCTGCAGGATTAGACTGGGCTGTCCTGATTGGCTGTTAACAGCTGGTCCTCCTGCAGCCTGGACAGACAGACCAGAGACCAGAGAGAGAGAGACCAGAGAGAGACCAGAGAGAGAGAGACCAGAGAGAGAGAGACCGGAGAGAGACCAGAGAGAGAGAGACCAGAGAGAGACCAGAGCTTTTCTGTTTTTTTCTCAGAGCTCACAGCTGTCTGTCAGGATGTAAAGAGAATATCAATAAATAAAACCTGGTTAAAATAATTTGCCTACACTAGCTTCAACCTGTCTCTCTCTCTGCCTGTCTCTCTCTCTGTCTGCCTGTCTCTCTCTCTCTGCCTGCCTGTCTCTCTCTGCCTGTCTCTCTCTCTGTCTGCCTGTGTCTCTGTCTGTCTGCCTGTCTCTCTCTCTCTGCCTGTCTCTCTCTCTGTCTGCCTGTCTCTCTCTCTCTGCCTGCCTGTCTCGCTCTCTCTGCCTGCCTGTCTCGCTCTCTGCCTGTCTATCTCTCTCTCTCTGCCTGTCTGTCTCTCTCTCTCTGTCTGCCTGTCTCTCTCTCTCTGCCTGCCTGTCTCTCTCTCTGTCTGCCTGTGTCTCTGTCTGTCTGCCTGTCTCTCTCTCTGTCTGCCTGTCTCTCTCTCTGCCTGTCTGTCTCTCCACCTGTCTGACTCTCTGCCTGTCTGACTCTCTGCCTGTCTGTCTCTCCACCTGTCTGTCTCTCCGCCTGTCTGTCTCTCCACCTGTCTGTCTCTCCACCTGTCTGACTCTCCGCCTGTCTGTCTCTCCACCTGTCTGACTCTCTGCCTGTCTGTCTCTCCACCTGTCTGACTCTCTGCCTGTCTGTCTCTCCGCCTGTCTGACTCTCTGCCTGTCTGTCTCTCCACCTGTCTGACTCTCTGCCTGTCTGTCTCTCCACCTGTCTGTCTCTCAGTCTGGGTGGTTATCCTCCGTTCCATGAGAACTTCGGTCATCAGTCGATCAGAGAGCAGATCATCCAGGGAGAATTCATCATGCTGCCGGTCAAGTGGAAAGGCATCTCTGACCAGGGTACTGCAGTACTACTGCATTCTACTGCAGTACTACTACACTCTGCTGCAGTACTACTACACTCTGCTGCAGTACTACTACACTCTGCTGCAGTAATACACACTGATGTGCTAGTATATAAGATATACTACATAGTTTATAGGTCTAACTCTACATTCAGATACAGATCACTAAGGACTGTAGGATATACTACATATACTGTACATTGTATACTACATGTATACTATATACATGTATATTATATATGTGTAATGTATACCAAGTACTATACACTACATACTGTGTATTATATACTGTATCTTTGACACACACACATTAGCAATGCAAGACATATAGACTCTATACATATCAGTCTCCAGACAGTGTGTGTATCAGTGTGTGTGTGTGTGTGTGTGTATCAGTGTGTGTGTGTATCAGTGTGTGTGTATATATCAGTGTGTGTGTGTGTGTATATATCAGTGTGTGTGTGTGTATATCAGTGTGTGTGTGTGTGTGTGTGTGTGTGTATCAGTGTGTGTGTATATATCAGTGTGTGTGTGTGTATATATCAGTGTGTGTGTGTATATCAGTGTGTGTGTGTGTGTGTGTGTGTATATCAGTGTGTGTGTGTGTGTGTGTGTATATATCAGTGTGTGTTTGTGTTTTCAGCGAAGGACGTGGTGAGGAAGCTGCTGGTGGTCGATCCGGTGAAGAGGATGAAGATAGAAGAAGCTCTGCAGCATCCATGGTTACAGGTGATATTAATATGACTAATACATACTACATACATACTACATACATACTACATACATACTACATACTACTACATACATACTACTACATACTGTACATACATACTACATACATACTACTACATACTGTACATACTACTACATACATACTACTACATACTGTACATACATACTACATACATACTACTACATACTGTACATACATACTACATACATACTACTACATAATGATGTTGGATATTGCGACGGCGATATGAAATGTGATGAATACGAAGATTAAAGCAAACAGTCTCTGGCTGCATGAGCTGAACCTTTGGACCCCAGCGATGAATATTGTTTGCTGTGGAATGAAATAAATTTCCAGCTTTAGTGCAAACTGCAAACTTTACTGGAAAAAAGGCAGAAAAGGCAGAAAAAGGCAGAAAAAAGGCGCGGAGAAAACAAAAAACCTTGAAAAAAAAAAATACGACCCCAAATCACAGAGATGCCAATTCGCATGGGACTAATATTATCACATGACCTCTGTGTTTGGTGAAATATGGA
>NW_027284533.1:0-10000 GCF_046629955.1 Centroberyx affinis | reverse complement strand
AGGTGTGATGTCAAACAAAACAGAAATATTCAAATAATATTCCTACCATACCTCATTTTATCAGAAGTTTTAAATAAAATGTGTCACGATATTAAAAAATATCTTCATATCGTCACAATATGATTCCACTGAAAGACGATAAATGATAATATTGAATTATCGCCCGGCCCTGGTGTCTAGGCTCTCCCTCTGTCCCTGTAACATGGCTCTCCCTCAGAGCCTTGCATCCTCAGTGATGGTGAGCTGTGTGTTCACCACAGGCTGCTCACTGGAGCCGCTCCTTCCTGCTCACACTCCTCCTCCTCCTCCTCCTCCTCCTCCTCCTCCTCCCCCTCCTGGCGGGTGATGTGGACAGAGCTGCAGCCTCCCGCATTTTACCCATTTCATAAAACTTGAGCTTCATCTGTTTGGTTTGTTCTGGATTTGTTGGACATTTGATGAACTGATGGACAAGGCTCAGAGGACACACACACACACACACACACACACACACACACACACACACACACACACACACACACACACCATCTCCAATGACTTGGTAGAATGATCCACATGCATAGAAGCACAAAGCAATAAGTACCTGTTCCTCCAGTCCATGCATAACCCTGACCCTGACCCTGACCCTGACCCTGACCCTGACTCTGACCCTGACCCTGACCCTGATCCTGACCCTGACCCTGACCCTGATCCTGATCCTGACCCTGACCCTGACCCTGACTCTGATCCTGACCCTGACCCTGACCCTGATCCTGACCCTGACCCTGCAGGCAGAGCCGCCCTGTGAGAGGCCGTCTGGAAAAACACCCAAGAGTGAAGATGTCTGTGGATCTGGTGAGGAGCAGATCTCTGTGTCTGAGGAGCAGATCTCTGTGTCTGAGGAGCAGATCTCTGTAGCTCAGGAGCAGATCTGTGCCTGAGGAGCAGATCTCTGTGTCTGAGGAGCAGATCTCTGTGTCTGAGGAGCAGATCTCTGTGTCTGAGGAGCAGATCTCTGTAGCTCAGGAGCAGATCTGTGCCTGAGGAGCAGATCTCTGTGTCTGAGGAGCAGATCTCTGTGTCTGAGGAGCAGATCTCTGTAGCTCAGGAGCAGATCTGTGCCTGAGGAGCAGATCTCTGTGCCTGAGGAGCAGATCTCTGTGCCTGAGGAGCAGATCTCTGTGTCTGAGGAGCAGATCTCTGTGCCTGAGGAGCAGATCTGTGCCTGAGGAGCAGATCTCTGTGCCTGAGGAGCAGATCTCTGCGTCTGAGGAGCAGATCTCTGTAGCTCAGGAGCAGATCTGTGCCTGAGGAGCAGATCTCTGCGTCTGAGGAGCAGATCTCTGTAGCTCAGGAGCAGATCTGTGCCTGAGGAGCAGATCTCTGTGTCTGAGGAGCAGATCTCTGCGTCTGAGGAGCAGATCTCTGTAGCTCAGGAGCAGATCTGTGCCTGAGGAGCAGATCTCTGTGCCTGAGGAGCAGATCTCTGTGCCTGAGGAGCAGATCTCTGCGTCTGAGGAGCAGATCTCTGTAGCTCAGGAGCAGATCTGTGCCTGAGGAGCAGATCTCTGCGCCTGAGGAGCAGATCTCTGCGTCTGAGGAGCAGATCTCTGCGCCTGAGGAGCAGATCTCTGCGCCTGAGGAGCAGATCTATGCCTGAGGAGCAGATCTCTGTAGCTCAGGAGCAGATCTCTGCGTCTGAGGAGCAGATCTCTGCGCCTGAGGAGCAGATCTATGTCTGAGGAGCAGATCTCTGTAGCTCAGGAGCAGATCTGTGCCTGAGGAGCAGATCTCTGTGCCTGAGGAGCAGATCTCTGCGTCTGAGGAGCAGATCTCTGCGCCTGAGGAGCAGATCTCTGCGTCTGAGGAGCAGATCTCTGCGCCTGAGGAGCAGATCTATGTCTGAGGAGCAGATCTCTGTAGCTCAGGAGCAGATCTCTGACCCTGAGGAGCAGATCTGTGTCCGAGGAGCAGATCTCTGACCCTGCTCCAGGGAAACAAAACTTCACATTCTCCTGTCAGCAGAGCGGCTGGAAGATGCTGACATGGCACTTTCAGAGGAAGAAATGTGAAATTCTTGTTTTTGCTCCTGGACATTTTTCTAACAGCTTGGAGTTTTTTGGTGTTCTCATTGAAGATATTTTTTGGTTAATTGTTTAATTTAGAATGGATATTGTTTTGGTATGGTCTGTGTTACTTTAATATGCAAGCACTGAATAAAAGAATGATTAAATATGTGCCATGTGTCCTAGATGTCTCTGCATCCACCTTGACTCCATACTGGATCCAGTGGGATCAGGATCATCAAACCTCCTAATCTCCACATTAGAGTTTTGAAATACCCAAAATCAAGATTTGATCTGGATTCTGGGTAGGATTGGATTAGGATTGGACCAAATCCGTATCCCAATTTTGTAGGATCAGGATCACATCTTGAAATACCCAATTTTGAGATTTAATCCTATCCGGATCATTCTGATCTAGATTAAAGGTTTTGAATCAGTCCAGCTGAACCTCGTTAACCGGCTCGACCAATCCCGGCTCTCTGCTGACCAACGCTCAGTTCCCACCCTGTGTACCACACACACACACACACACACACACACACACACTGTACATACATGTATACATACATGTGCACACACTTATATAAACGTTGTTTATTTATTGTTTTTATTGATTTTATTTATTTTTATTTATTAACTATTTTATTACTTTTACCTCACTGATCTATTGATCAGTTGTTTGTCTTTTATTTCTCTTGATAGTGAAGCATTTTGTTTCAGAATCAGAATCTAAATCTTTTTATTTATTTTTTATTGGTATATTTGCATACAAGCATTTTATCTTACTGGCTTCTTGTTACTTTGTTAAAAGACACAAGAATGACCGACAATATAAACCAATAAAAACAGTAATATTAAAAATAAACAATAGAAACAGAAGAAGAAAAAGATCAAATCTGAATCAAATGCAGAATATAAGTGTAGAATATAGAATATAGAATATAACTTAGTGAATACTTAATGAGAGGAAGACGCCATTTTGTGTCTGAACAGCAGCAATAACATGGCCGCCACAAAATGGCTGCAGGCAGGCAGACAGACAGACAGACAGACAGACAGGCAGACAGACAGACAGACAGACAGACAGGCAGACAGACAGGCAGACAGACAGGCAGGCAGACAGCAGAGGGTAAAGGTCAAGTAATACTTTATTAGTATATAGGCTGTAATACAAAGTCAACACAGCATACTTCATATACGGATACATGTGTCATATCTGAGCTACATACACATATACAGAGATAAAGTGACAGTTGAATTATATTCTGGGATAAAGCATCTCATGGATTATATTCACTCTTCTTTTACAGCTTCACAGTTAGAACGTATTTACAGCAGAACCTCTGGTTCCCAACAGAACCTCCTGATGAGCAGAGCGGCCTCACTGGGAAACAGATCAGTGAACTCTGTCTGGAGCTGCAGGACCAGAATGAGGACCAGAACCAGAACCAGAACCAGGACCAGAACCAGGACCAGAACCAGAACCAGAACCAGGACCAGATCCAGGACCAGAACCAGGACCAGAACCAGGACAAGAACCAGGACAAGAACCAGAACCAGGACCAGGACCAGGACCAGGACCAGAACCAGGACAAGAACCAGAACCAGAACCAGGACCAGATCCAGGACCAGAACCAGAACCAGAAGCAGGACCAGAACCAGAACCAGGACCAGAACCAGGACAAGAACCAGGACCAGGACCAGAACCAGGACCAGAACCAGAACCAGGACCAGGACCAGACTAAACCCTTCAGGCTCGTTAACCTGCTCCCTCTGAACACTAGACAGCCTGGAGAAACACCAACAAGCCGTCAGCTGAAGGGAGGAAATATATAAATTATTAATTAAGTTTTATTTCTTTGCATTATTTTGAAAATCTAGGAAAAAGTCAAGTAGGGACATTTATAAGAAGTTTGGATTCTATGGTGGCTTGGCCTGTAGTGCTGATGGGCCTCAACCCAGAGATTAAGAACCAAAGATACTGTTTAACAATACTATAAAATCAATAATAATAATAATTATAATAATAGCAATATATTTTTGTATTGCAGGCTCTGCCTCTATTCATCTGTGGTGAGCTTCCTTCAAGGAAACCAGTGAGTTTTCAGGTAAATGGTCCTCAACATGTTAGCATGCTGCTGTCACTCAACATAGCGTATGCTAAAGTGTTAGCATGCTGCTGTCACTCAACATAGCGTATGCTAAAGTGTTAGCATGGAGCTGCTGTCACTCAACATAGCGTATGCTAAAGTGTTAGCATGCTGCTGTCACTCAACATAGTGTATGCTAAAGTGTTAGCATGCTGCTGTCACTCAACATAGCGTATGCTAAAGTGTTAGCATGGAGCTGCTGTCACTCAACATAGTGTATGCTAAAGTGTTAGCATGGAGCTGCTGTCACTCAACATAGTGTATGCTAAAGTGTTAGCATGGCGCTAGCATGGAGTGCCAGAGCCAATGATCTACCAGGGACACATGGATGATTTTGGTGTCTATGATGTCATCAGTTAAAGGGGAAGTTGACCAACAGGAACATTTACCAAAAACTGAGTGGATTCCTTTAAAGAGCCTCGTTGTTCTCATTAGAACAAGCTGCTCTGACATCACAACCTTTAGAACAAGAACCAGCTGCATGCAAACCAAAGCACAACATCATCATCTCACATACATGATTCATACTGATATAAACAGGATGAGTTATAGATAGGTTCATACTGTCTCATCATGCAGTGAGAGTATCAACTGTAATACTAATTCATATCAGAGTTTATAAGTCAGTGAGGACAGATCTCTCCTCACCCCGGATTCAAACCACCGGTACTTTATTCACAACGTTTCCAGGTCAAAACATTGCAATAAAGTACTTGGATCTAATCAGTTATATATATATGTTCATTTGTGTGTGTCTATTGTCTTTTGTGTGTGTGTGTGTGTGTGTGTGTGTGTGTGTGTGTATGCAGGTATAGGGGGCTTTCACATCACATACACCCTCCGGCGGCCATCTTGGAGGTCCTCAGCTCTGAACAGCTGACTGTGTTTCTGTCTGAACAGAATTGAACAGACAGTTAATTTCTGTCTGTTTCTGACTGAACTGATCATTTCATCACTGATCCATCTGATTGATTTAGTGTTTAGATAATGTCAGCTTGTTAGCTAGCTAACCATAGCATCTGGTCAGCTAACCATCACTGTCTTGTTGTTAACACATCTGATTAGCACACTAGCTAACGTAGCTAGTAGCGGCTAGCGTTAGCGTGTTCACATTAACATCAGTGTGTCTGCTGGCTAGTTAGCTAGCTAACAGTTTGTTCAGGTTAACTGAGCTGACTCTTCTCAAGCTCCAACTCTTCATGTTTTGGAGTAGAGACTAGGGCTAAAGACAAGACAGTTTACTGTGTCACAGTAACCTACATTTGGAAACAAATCCACCTTATCACACTATTCACTTTTACTGAGAACGTTACTGAATGGATCTACAGCCACACCACAACAAGCTGACTCAGCTGCTCTCTGCTTCAGCTGCTTCACACACATTTACACTTTATTCACTAACACACAGTTCACACTGTTCCTCCATCATGGAGACAGACAGGCTGCTGCAGGTGTGTGTGGAGCCGCTATAAATCTGTTAGTGTGTCCAGATGTTTGTATTTGTTACCCAGTTAACACAACTCTCCCTCTGCCTGTCTGTCCATCTGCTGTCTGTCTGCCTGTCTCTCTCTCTCTCTGCCCCCCCCCCCCTCACAGCACCATGGTAGGTATATGGTGAACCAGGGAGGCTGGGTGCGGCACTGCGGTCATCTGTGGAGGGGTGAGGAGGAGGAGGAGGAGGAGGAGGTGAGTGCGCTCCCTGCACTCCGCCTCCTCCTCCTCCCACCACCACCCCCACCCCTCCCCCCGGAGCCCCCGGCCCGCCGGTGGGCCGGTGCCTGGCGCTCTTCTGGTGCGCCCGCAGCCCGGCCAGCTGGGAGTAGGCGGACTGGCAGACGTGGCACTTGTAGGGCCGCTCCCCGGTGTGCAGCCTCACGTGGTTCCTGAGCGTCGACGACTGGCTGAAGCGGCGGTTGCAGAAGCGGCAGACGAACGGCTTGTCCAGCGTGTGGATCCTCATGTGGGAGCGCAGGTTGCTGCGGGAGTTGAAGCCGCGGTGGCAGATGACGCAGCGCATGCGGCCCGCCGAGGCCAGGGCGGCGGAGGAGGCGGAGGAGGAGCAGGAGGAGGAGGAGGAGGAAGAGGAGCCGTCACACGGGTGAAACTCATCTGGGAGGGGGAGGAGGAGGAGAAAGAGGAGGAGATGTTTCAGACTGGGTTTCAAGAATCAAAATCAATCTATCAATTAAAGTCAGAATGGGCGGGGGGGGGGGGGGGGGGGGGGTTCAGTCTGGTTTTTAACTTGCAGGATTCAAAATCAAGCAATTAATCAGTCAGTCAGTCAGTCAGCATGAGGTAGATGGGAGGAGGAGTTTAAGGAGAGTTTTTAGGAGAGTCTAAGCCCCGCCCCTTCCTCTGTCCACCATGGGACCTTCATTTCGGAAAAAATCTGTCCGGTAGTCAACGGCGAGAGACAAATAATTGTTTTATCCCGTTTGAATTGTGCCATGAATTACACACATGATGTTTTGAAAGTGTCAGTTTGTGGTAAAACTGTTGAAGTATCATACTGTGAAAATACATAATCAGAAAGACGACACACCCAAAAGTGGCGGGGGACTGAGCTTCAGCTCCCAGAGCCTGAAGCTCAGTCCCTCTCAGACAGCAGGAGTATTAAACCACAACCTGGAAGGTAGAAGAAGAAGGGATTTAAACTGCTTCAGGATAGTTTCAGTACAGTGGGGGCTAACGTTAACGCCATGCTGTGTGTTTCCTGTTTCCTTCATGTTGGTGTCGGTGAGACAGAGATGTAGTTCACTGAGCCTGAAACACTAAACTAAACTTTACTTTACTGTTTTACCACAAACTGACACTTTATTTCTTGCAAAATTATCTTTTAAATTGACAAAACATCATATGTGTGATTCATTCATTCTCTGTCTGTCTCACCGGTCTTGGTCTTCTTGCTCTGCTCCTCGTCTCCTCCTGGAACTCCGGGGATTCCCAGGAAAGTGTTGTGGGAGTTTCCGTACCAGACCAGCAGCTCCTGGTCCGGGGGGATCGTCTGAGGTGGGGGAGGGGGGGGAGGGGGGGGATAAAAAATCAATAAAAATCAATACTTGATTTAAAAAGTCCCAGAATTTGAGTTGAATTTGTGCTGTCAGTTATTTTATAACAGTAGGTGTCAGTTTCTTCCAAAATGGTGGAGATCTAGTTTTGAACAGCTTCAGGAAAAATACTTTCAACCTTTTAAAAGAAAATGTTTTCATTTTTGTGTAGAGGGAGAGACGTTTAGTTTAGTTCAGTTCAGTTCAGTTCAGTTCAGTTCAGTTCAGTTCAGTTCAGTTCAGTTTAGTTTAGTTTAGTTTAGTTTAGTTTAGTTTAGTTTAGTTTGGTTTGGTTTGGTTTAGTTTAGTTTAGTTTAGTTTAGTTTAGTTTGGTTCGGTTCGGTTTGGTTTGGTTCAGTTCAGTTTACAGGACAGATCGAGTTACTTCTTAACACGACTCCTCATGTCCAGCAGAAACCTCCATCTGAATTTAGATATTTCTGTTTTTCTGACAGTGTCCAGTGTAGAAACTGTTTTCCAGACGCTGAGGCAGAGTTAAACCTCTGATGACATAAAATATCAGAAATTGTTGTTGTTGTTTTGAGTCTTTTGGAGGATAAATGAGGATTATTCTGGTCTGGAGATCCAGAACAGAGAGAGAGGAGCAGCAGAACAACATGGTGCTTCTTCTTCATGTGTTTCTGTGACCTGAGTCTCCAGCAGGAGGCGCCACCGGCCTGAGCTGAGTCTGCCCAGTCCAGACCAGGTCTCTGATCAGAGCCGCTTCAGATTTGTCCCTGACTGTTAAAAAAATTCTCTGCTTCTTTATTTTGTAGCATAATGTCATGAATCTGCTGCACCTCCTGTTTAATAACACAGTTATTACGAGAGAGATTATAGGAGGATCAGTTAAAGGTCTGAGATGTGAGGAGTCTGGTTCAGATCTGCACCGTTTGAAAATACTGAAGCATGTTGGAACGGTAGAGGGGAGGATCTTTCAAAAGTGTGTAATCTGGTTCAGTTCGGTCCGGTTCAGTCCGGTCCGGTTCGGTCCGGTCCGGTCCGGTCCGGTCCGGTCCGGTCCGGTCTGTACTGACCTCCACAGCCTTGTAGAAGATGCTGCTGCCGATCTGCACCACCTCCAGGTTCTGCTCCTGCTCGTTCCGGGCGCACTTGATGTAGGTCATCCAGCTCCTCTGGTCCTCCTGACTGGCATCGATGAAGTACCGGACCGTCCCGTCCTCGTTAAACACCTGGGGGGGGGGGGGGGGGGGGTTATTATTATGTACAATTATTACTATTATTAGCGGTAGTAGTAAAAGGTTAGCTGACTAGTTTGCCTACTTTAAAAAAAAAAAAAAAAATATATATATATATATATATATATATATTCAATCGTTCAATAACTAGTCAGTCAGTCAGTCGGTCGGTCAGTTGCTCAGTTGCTCAGTTGCTCAGTTGCTCGGTGGGTCAGTTGCTCAGTTGCTCAGTTGCTCAGCTGCTCGGTGGGTCAGTTGCTCACCTCCCACATCAGGTTGTTGTTCTTGTACAGGTCGACGTGTTCAGGAGAGATCAGTCGTCCGGTGAACGGACCCATCTCTGTTCCTGCTTTGATCCACGTCTTGGAGAAAATACCCAGACCTTCACCTGCACACACACACACACACACACACACACACACACACACACACACACACACACACACTGGTTAGATACTGGTTAAACTGGACCAGAAGACTGTGGTTAAACTGGTTGGACTGGTCAGCTGTGTGATCAGAAAGAGTTTAAACACTTTAAACACTTAAAGCTCTAAACCTTTAACATGTTGCTCCTGCAGAGCTTTAGATCTTTAATGTTCAAATGTTCAAACCTTCAGATCTTTACACCTTTAAACCTTCACAGCTACAAACCTCTAAACCTGTAAAGAACCCTCTAAACTAACTGAACAGGTCCAGACTTTAATGTTTTGTCTGTCGTTCTGTCTGTTGTTCTGTCTGTCGTTCTGTCTGTTCTGTCTGTTCTCTCTGTCTGTTCTGTCTGTTCTGTCTGTCGTTCTGTCTGTTCTGTCTGTTCTGTCTGTTCTGTCTGTTCTGTCTGTCGTTCTGTCTGTTCTGTCTGTTCTGTCTGTTCTGTCTGTTGTGTCTGTCGTTCTGTCTGTTGGGTCAGTCAGTGTTAGCAGAACAGCGTAACAATGTAAAAACGTAGAAAAGAGAAGAGAGGCAGAAACATCAGATCTTTTCAAAAAGAGTTTAAGGCTAAAACTAGTTTCAGCTTGAACACCCTGACCAGCTGGGACTTTAAACCAGTTCCTCTAGTCTGGAATCCATTCAAACTGTTCTGTTATTTCCACTTGTCATGTGTCTCTACTTATTGTGTCTTATATTGAATCAATGTTTAGACTGATGGAATAAATGTCTTAGGACCATTCAGTCGTACTTTTTAGGGTCTTCGTCAGTCTTAGGTGTTTTGTAGGTTGTAAATGTTACTGTATAAAACATGCAGAGGAGGAAGAAGTACTGAGATGTTTTACTGCAGTAAAAGTATCAACACAACAAAGTAAAGATACTCCATTACAAGTAAAAGTCCTGCATTCAAAATCTTACTGAAGTAAAAGTACATAAGTATTGGCAGCAAAATGTACTTAGAGTATCAAAGTAAACGTACTCATTATGCAAACTGTCCCCATTTAGAGAGTTATATTTTTCATAAATTATTGGAATATTAATACTGATTTATTGACATACATGTACATGTAAGCAGCATTTTAAAGTTGTCAACCTGAAGCTAATCTTAACAATTTAGCTATACTTTTGGGAAG
>NW_027284532.1:0-67402 GCF_046629955.1 Centroberyx affinis | reverse complement strand
CCCCTCATCTGCTTTATTCATATTTATATCCTATTTTTTGCTGTATCCTACTATATGCTGTTGCAATGACCGCAAAAGATGGTGAAGAATATATAAGTTTGTATAGATAGATAGATAGATAGATAGATAGATAGATAGATATACAGATACTTTATTGTCCACTTTTATAACCCCTATATATATGCAAGAATCCAAATCTATCTTAATACGATGGATCACATGAGTCACATAATTATTCCCGGTGTGCTCCTCTCTCTCACTGTGCTCAGATTGTACTCAGCTTATCAAAATGTGTTATTTACTGCGACTAAATTACAGTTTATATTATATTTCAGTGACATATGGTAGGAAAAAAACATCTGTTGTACACAAAGTTCCCTCCATCCTATGCAGTGTAAACAGACCGGCTGACCTTTGACCCTCAAACACAACCTCTGTCTCAACTACAGGTTTGAACTATAGGTTTTATTTTGTTGATGAAAGCAGGGAGCAGGGGGCATCAGTGTCGACTTAAAATGACGTTAGATTCAGGCGGATACGTCGGTCTCTAGTGATCGGTTAGGGAAAATCGAATCCCCCTCCCCCACGGAAATCGGTTAGAGTGGAGGCAATGTCAGACTGGAGATGGAAATGGAGTGGAACGAGTTGACAGTTCTGTCTGATATCAGGCAGGGGTCAGAGGTCACAGCACCCAGACAACAGATGGAACAAATAATCCTGTGACCCTGGACTGATCATGATGATAGAGAAGTGCACGGCAGAGCAAGAAGTAAGAGCCGGTTAAATCTCGATGCAACTCTTGTAGAGTCTTGGGTCTCTCCCTCCATGATAAAACCCCAAACCAGTGATTCTGTGATCTGTTGCTCCGGTAGAGCAGACTGGAGAATTGTGTTTTTTTTCTCTCTCCATTCACTGCCATTGTCTGGAGGAACAGTCTGAAAATCACTTCTAGCACATAAAGGAACGCCGACAAAGCAGATTCTGACAATATATAAAAAAAAACTAGTCCTGCTGCTGAATTGTTTTCAAGTGAATCTCTTTCTTTATGTTTATTAAACCTTTCAGTTTGAACAAGTGGAACACCGGAATCCGGTCGGAGGAAACTTATGCAGATGGAACGAAGAAAATAATATTCACGTATAATTGTAAATAGGCGACAAAAAGTGAGAAAATGTCTTTATATTTCTTAATTTTTTTTATATATTATCAGAATCTGCTTTGTCCTGAAGTGAATTCTCTTACCGGTGTTGTTGTTGTTGTTGTTGTTGTTGTTGTTGTTGTTGTTGTTGTCGTCCAGATCTGCTGCTGAGGGTCGGGGTGAGCGGGCCGGCGCTCCGTCTGCGACAGCAAGACGAGTCTCCAGCTCCACAGCTCTCCATCTCCTGCTGTCCTGCACTGTTCCCCTGACACTCACCGGCTGTACTAACCCAACTGCTGCTCAATATGTACAGCACACACTGAGTACACCTGGTTCTGCTGTACCACTCTCTGTGTTTCCAGGCGGTCCAGCAGCTGATGTGACATGGAGCCACATGCAGAACACTCAGCTCTGCTTCTGGAGGTTTACAGTGTGCTAACTAACCTCTGCTGCTCTGGTACACTGATATACAAACAACACGCCTCCTCATTATATCTCCTGTCTGTCATCAACAGCACAGCAGCTCTGTGTTTGTTCTGATGTCCCACTGTACTGCACACAAGTCATGAAGATGTTTCAGTGCCAGCCTCCCTCCTCCTCCTCCTCCTCCTCCTCCTCCTCCTCCTCTTGACCCAAATCTCTTATCAGTGGCTCTAGTCAGTGATTGACAAGCTCCCGTCTGTGTTTGGATGCAGACTATAGCACCTTCACTGTAAAACAGCCCATTTTTAACCTGCTGTGCGCAGCATTTTTAAAGCTGCACTAAGCGATTTTCCGACCACTAGAGGGCGACAGAAACCACAACACATTTGTAAATAAACCACAGCAAAGCTGCTGGACTACAGAGGCCCCGAAGGACAAACCTCCCGAAGGACATAAAGGCTAACAGCTAAGCTAATCGTACCTGCTGTGAAGTCTCACCACTTACCGGTCTCACTTTGACAGATCTTTCTCTCGCTGAAGGTCACATGTCCCACAATGACAAGTGAAGAGGCAGCAAGTTTACTAGTTTAACAAGTTTACTCTCTTGCTTCATTGGTTCCTCCATTATGAGAATTTTTTTCAAGATAGGAGGGTTGTGAGCGCCACTTTAAACAGTGAGGGAGGAGACAAGCTAGTTTTCACAGCGGGAGGAGCTTCGTTCAGGAGCAGAATCTGACAACAAGCTTTAGAAAAGAGGAGAAAACAGCAACACAGCTGCTGCTGTGTGGATATTGGTTTATATCATTATGTCTCAACGAAATCTCCACATAGCACACAATAGTTTCAGGCTTATTGCAGGTTTAACATCACTATATTACTGTCAAATTAACTGTAATACTTTGGTCTAATGACTGTAAACCAATGACTCCATGTTGGAGGCAATTGTTCTCCTACACTCCAGTAGTATTGTTCGTTCTAGTGTTTCTCCACATTAAGACTACATTTCCCATCAGCCCCGTTGCTTCCTCCCCCCTGAAGAGGATCAACATGTTGGAAGTGATTTCTCCATCTTCCTTTCCCTCCTTCCATCATCTGCTGCCAGAAACTCTCAAAGCTTTAGCTCCGTTTGCTCTGGAAGAACAGAACCTCTTCCTGTTTTGTGCCGTAAAGCGATCCAGCAGATTTATCAAGTGAAAAATCAAGTGAAAAAATCTGCCAATGCAGTGAGATCTAGAGACAGATCACTCTATGACTGTCAAGATTTTTTTTTGCATTGGAACCAGGTGGAACAACTTCACCCCACTGCCAGAATCTTTCATTTTTTTTAAAGAAAAGTAAGATTGTAAGACTCAGTGTCAATGTGACGCTATTGTCCAGAGGGTGTAACAGTACGTCAACAGAACAAATAATGTTCATCTTAACAAGTCATTTAATCTTATATTTGGTCACAAGAACAAGTGAAGGAATCGGCCAAAGAGCTAAGATAATTTGACTCATTTCTAATATATTTCAGCTGATTTCAAGATTTTTGTAATCAAGCGACTTCACCTTGAACAAGGCGATCTGCTTTATTTCAGACGGTCACTTGAGTTGCAGAGGAAAGAAGGCAGATCTTCACTTGTTTTGACACACTGAGGCTCAAACAAGATTAAATAACTAAAGTTAGTGAAGTTAGACTTTTCTTCCAGTGAAGCTGTCACACTCTACAGGCAGGAGGAAAGGTTTTGACATGTGGGGCGTTGCGGCTCAAAGGCTCGTACGGTTTGATGACAGACGGACCGAACCGGTCTCTTCTGAAACAGAGCGTGAGTCTGAAAATATAACAATCCATCTGACACTTTCCTCAAAAATAAAGTAAGTCTTACCATGACCTTGTTATATCTTTAGGATGTTGATCAATGCCAGTGACTCAACTTCAACTCAAACTGACTCAAGGTTTTGGAACAGAAACTCCCACCTACTGGTAATCATCTCTGAATATCTGCAGTGGTGTCAGGAACCAGGGGTGGGTAGTAAGGAACGAGTACTTTTAGTTCCTTTTTTTAAACTGTACTGCTACTCTTTACTCAAGTATATTTTTGTGCCAGTAATCTACTTTTTACTTCACTACATTTGCCATTTATACCTTCGTTACAACTAGTCTGCTCTAAATGTGGGGATTGAGTGTAGGGGGGGGGGGAGGTGAGGAGCTCCTCTACTGCAGAGGCCAAGCTGCCAGCTGCCTGGAAGAAAAATAAGCTCCACCTGTCTTTTGACCACGATGCGATGATGACAGAGCAAAACCCAGAACAAGAGGCAGCTTCCAACAAATGGGAATCCCCAAATGAAAAATGTGAATGTAGAGAAGTTTTCATTCTCTAGTTGACTGACTGAGGTCTTGGTACAGGGAGTAATACTACAGAACAGAAAGTCTGAGTTTTAATTAATTGTATTGTATTCGGTATCTACTGCATTTTGGGGCTGTAATAGGTTTGGTTACTTTGATAATGTCTGTAAATACTAGAGTTAAACAGACTTATATTCTGTTTTATAAAGGGCTAAGAAAGTTTTATCAACAAGTGCTGTTTTTTCATTATTTTTGCACTGGCCCGCACACCCTAAAAAATATTAAAATGGAAAGTAACTTGTACTCTGAGTAATTTATTAACCAGGTACTTTTTTACTTTTACTTGAGAAGGTTTCTCAAATGGTCATTTTCACTGTTACTTGAGTCATTTTTTATATGGGAGTAATTGTACTTTTACTTGAGTATAGATTTTCAGTACTCTACCCACCACTGTCAGGAACTGACACTGGTATTCACCTGTGTTGTACAGATCGTCACTTCTGCTTCTGCATTTTACTTTATACACTTATGTATTTATTGTAGTTATTGTATGAGGATGATGATGATGACTTATGCCTATGTATTATTATTTGTGGTTTGTGTCCCTATGCTAAATGTTGGTTGTTATGTTTTAATGTTGCTCAATGTCTTTAATATTTTTAATGGTGTTCATTTGTGTGCAACACAAATTCACAATAAAGGTTTTATTCTTTCTTTCTTTCTTTCTTTCTTTCTTTCTTTCATTCATTCATATTAAACCATATTTACACTTACACTACATAACATGCTACTTGTGACTCATGACTCAACTGTCTATTGTAATGCACCAATATCAGTCTAATGAGCTGTTGTTTTCTGTCTAGACTCCATTTATCTCCATAACAACTCAATACAGAAACATCACAGCAGATCAATTAAAAATACATCTACACCTGTCTAATGTTGAATCTATAGAGTGATTTCACGTTATATTTACAGAAAAATGGGCCCATGTTTATTGTACTTTGTTAGATAAATGAGTTTCATTCAAATTTTTCTGCTTTTATTTTTATTTAAGTGCACAGAATTGTATGAAATGTGCAACAAAATTCAAGTTTGATTGATTGGATCTGGTATCTGCTATCTGACCCAGTCCAGGTTGTAGTGCAGCGCCCCCTGCTGAGCTTCCTCACTAAAGACTGAATGATTTTCTCTCAAATGACTAAAAGGACTGGCAGTATGCAGCTGGCAGATCTACTCAATGTTTTTCATGTTTTTCAAAGCTGTAAATTTTATATCTGCTGACCCTAAAATAATTTCATTAGTCTGGGTTTCAGTGGAGATTTTTAGTGTCCCATGATGGTCTAAATGCTGCTTCACATTTCTTTTCCACCCTGACAAGAGGAAAATTCTGTGGGAAACACTGGATACTTTAAATTTTTTGGCACGAGAATGGTCAAATTTAAAGCTCCATATTCTCCACTTTCCAGAGTTTTATTTTGTGTCTTGAGGTCCATTCAAAGCTGTGTGTGTGGTGTCATGAACCAAAAACACTCTCAATCCATTTCTCCACGTTCATTTTCCAGCATCTCTCTGAGCCTTACCAAGAACAGGCCGTTTCTGTCTCCGTGTCTTTAAGGCTCATTAATATTAACGACCCCTCCGTTCCGATTGGCTAACCGTTTCCAGAGTGAAACGTGAGACGCCGCGGCCCGGCGGCTACAGGTAGGGAAAACTCTCCGGTAATAAACAATGACAACCGCTCAACCGCTTTGAAAAAAAACACTTTGTTAGTCTATTATTTCTTACAGAAATGATAATGAGCGAACCTTTGTGACGCCACAAAGTTACGGAAGTCCAAACGGCTCGTTTAGAGGCTCGCTGCACTAATATGGATTGTGTGGATTTAGTTTTGATACTTTCACCATGTTTAGATAGACCATCCAACTCCTTTATCATCACAGAGGCAAGGGGAGTCCTGCTTTACACCATATGGGACCTTTAAATGAATATATATATCGAAATACTGGTGCAAAATACTGGCACTCTTAATGATAAAAATATCAGTATTGGTATCAGCCTTCAAAAACCCGTATCAGTCGAACCTGCAGCTCTTCAGACACTTAAATATACTGTGGGACCTGCGATGCCTATAACTTATTTCCTGCATCTAATTATATATTCTGTATAGAAATAGATACAGGAAATTGCTCCTGCTGGACCAATGCAATACGCTTCCCTCTAGAGCCGCTATCATACTGTGTTACGCTACTAAATACTGAATATATGTAGGCTGATATGGTCTTCTGTCTTCTAATTCACTCAGTTTCTCCACTGGGATGATAAAAGTTTCATCTCCTCTTATTAAATGTCCTGCGCTGTCCCTCTGCACTGTGTATGAGCTGCTGCTGTCCCTGTGTAATGTGCATCAGTGTGTGTTGTGTTAGTGTGGAAGTGATCAGTGTGTGTCTCTGCACCTCTGTCACCAAGACAGATCTCTGTACACTTATTATGCCAGTTCATTTCAGTGATTCCTGCCCATGTTCTGAGGCATTTCTTCATAACAATATTACCATGGTGAGAGAGAGAGAGAGAGAGAGAGAGAGAGAGAGAGAGAGAGAGATATTTCCTTTCATTATTTCCTCAGCAGCCTGGTGAGTGAGTGAATAATTACTGGCTTTACACACATCTCACTCATGCGTCACTTTACTCCAAATCCAATTTTTTTTTTTTTACTCCTTGATCTGTGTGTCAGAGAAATGTGTTTCAATATACAGGAAAAAAAAAGATGACAGAATGACAAATGACAAAAACCGCAAAAGAAAACAAAATATGTACTGGCAACTATGACATAATTGGGACCCTGGGAATACATTTTCTTCCTATAAGCTTTTGACTTTACCTACATATTGTATCCACGCTTTACCTATATCCTATTCCCGCTTTACCTATATCCTATTCCCGCTTTACCTATATCCTATTCCCGCTTTACCTATATCCTATCCTGCTTTACCTATATCCTATCCTGCTTTACCTATATCCTATTCCCACTTTACCTATATCCTATTCCCGCTTTACCTATATCCTATCCTGCTTTACCTATATCCTATTCCCGCTTTATCTATATCCTATTCCCGCTTTACCTATATCCTATTCCCGCTTTACCTATATCCTATTCACGCTTTACCTATATTGTGTCCCCGCTTTACCTATATCCTATTCCCGCTTTACCTATATCCTATTCCCGCTTTACCTATATTGTGTCCCCGCTTTACCTATCCTATTCCCGCTTTACCTATATCGTATTCCCGCTTTCCCTATCCTATTCCTGCTTTACCTATATCCTATTCCCGCTTTACCTATATTGTATTCCCGCTTTACCTATCCTATTCCCGCTTTACCTATATCCTATTCCTGCTTTACCTATCCTATTCCCGCTTTACCTATCCTATTCCCGCTTTACCTATATCGTATTCCCGCTTTACCTATCCTATTCCCGCTTTACCTATATTGTGTCCCCGCT
Organism: Centroberyx affinis; assembly: GCF_046629955.1. NCBI lineage: Eukaryota > Metazoa > Chordata > Actinopteri > Beryciformes > Berycidae > Centroberyx > Centroberyx affinis. The sequence goes on along the minus strand of NW_027284532.1, from coordinate 60,013 downwards.
TTACCTATATACTATTCCCGCTTTACCTATATCCTATTCCCGCTTTACCTATATTGTGTCCCCGCTTTACCTATATCCTATTCCCGCTTTACCTATATTGTGTCCCCGCTTTACCTATATCCTATTCCCGCTTTACCTATATCCTATTCCCGCTTTACCTATCCTATTCCTGCTTTACCTATATCGTATTCCCGCTTTACCTATATCCTATTCCCGCTTTACCTATCCTATTCCTGCTTTACCTATATCGTATTCCCGCTTTACCTATATCGTTTCCACACTTTACCTATATATCGTGTCGATACTTTACCTATATCATGTGCATGCTTTACCTATATTGTTTCCATACTTTACCAAAATATTGTGTATCATGATTTACCTATCGTGCCCACACTCTACCTATAACATGTTCACACTTTATGTTGTTTTGAGCTTTAGCTATATCGTGTTCACACTTTACGGATATTGTGTCCATGTTTTACCTATATATCATGTACACACTGTAAGAGACTATAAAATAGGAATATGATAATAAAAGTGATTTTTTTATTAGGAAACATATCCAAAAATTATATTTTAGCGACTCAACATATTGGCTATTTCAAATGAATGTCATGTCCAAACACATTGGGCTATTTTTTTTTTTTTAATATTTGAAATACAGCCTACTTATTTTAAGATACTATGTGAATATATATAGCCTATAGCCTATATATATTTATGTATTTACTTTTCTGAGGTTTATGTAAAATGAACGTCTTTTTTGCAGAATGGATTGAGTGTAGGCTATATGCTTATCTGGGATGTGATGATTTTTTTGTGTGTGTGTGTGTGTGTGTGTGTGTGTGTGTGTGTGTGTGTGTGTGTGTGTGGTTTTTTTTGTCTGTGAGGACAGGGGACCCAGTAAAGCTTCCTACCCACCACTGGCTCTGTCAGAATTAATTTAGATGTCATCCCAGCCTTTAGTTTGATGGGGACCCGGGCCTGATCCAGCAGCCTATAATAAACCCGCATGTGGCCGCCTCGGTACACACTGGCACATTGCGGCTGGCTGGCAATCTGACAATGACTTGAATGCTGATCGTGGAAGCTGGGAGATCGACAAAGGAGACAAGGAAGGAGGAGATGAATCGTTTCCTGAGAGGGGAGAATGGAGGGCTGCTGACGGACTGCAGGGAGCTGTCACCCAACAACGCCGCCTCCTCCACCTCCACCTCCACCGCCTCCTCCAACGCCGCGGGAGCCGACAGACACGCGGCCGTGCCCTCGCTCCAGACCCGGGGACCTGTCGGCGTCGGGTCGGAGCCGAGGAGATCCGCGCTGAAACGCAGCCGGGCCGGCCGGGAGGGAAGAGAGGAGCCGGAGGCGGCGGATCCAGCGCCTGCCGTCGCGGTGCGCGGCGGCGGCGGCGGCGAGGTGTGCGTCGGGGTCGGTAAGCAGCAGCAGCGTCGGGAGGCTCAAGGACGCAGCGGCGGTGGAGAAGGTCTGGAGATGATTTCAGCGGCCAGAGACCCCGACAGCAGCGGCAACAACAACAACAACAACAACAGCAGCGTCTCCGATGTGGCCACGGCCTCTCCTGCGTCATGCGCCAAAGGCAAGGAGGAGAGGAAGGGGAAAAATGTGATCCGGGGCTGGAAGAGAGACAGAGACAGGGAGAGGGAGAGGGATGCCGCTCCTCCCGCCGCTCCCGCTCCTCCCGCCGCTCCTCCTGTCCGGACGAGGAAGGAGAAGCCCGGCGATGGCTCTCCTCCTCCCTCCGTCTTCCTCCCGTCGTCCGCCCTGCCCGAGCATCTGTGCCGAGACGGCCCCGGACACTGCGCCCCGGACTGCAGGATCATGGGGGATAGCAATATGAATAACAACAATAACAGCGGGAGTAACGGTGGTAATAATAATAAAACCGGGCTGGACTGTGGAGTAAAGAGCGGCGGCGGCGGCGCTATTGTTGTCAGGCGGCATGACGACACACCGGCCGCCAAGAAACACAGAGGAGCCGAGAAGGTAGGAGCATCTTAGACGGGCTTTTATTGTCTGGAGGCCAATCATAAAAATATATAAAGAAATAAATACACATATACAGCAGCCATCACGTTCACCGCTGGAACCGTCTGCTCTTTTCTTTGCATGAAAACGGTTTCAGGCTTGACAAGACGGTGCGGCGCTTTTATCCTATATAGATAAGATGAAACGAGGAAAAAAAACACATTTATTTTTTCTTTTGGGGCATCACAGTGAATCTTGATATTCAAGGCACACACAGTACTGTCAAAGAATGCAGGTGTGAAGGCCACAAAGCATCCACACACAGCCTGGACACACACACACACACACACACACACACACACACACACACACACACACAGAAGGAATAGTAATGGTGACATGAATGGATGGATGAATGGATGGATGTGAGGTATTGATATTTTTGTGATTGTTTTTGTCCAGCTGCTGTCATTGTTCCCCAGTGCTGTCTGCTGATATTTAACCATGCTGATGTACAGAGCTGTGATTTGAGGAAAGAGGGGGGGGGGTGAAGGAGGGGGAGAAGGAGAAGGAGGGGGGGGCTGTGTCCTCCTCCTCCTCCTCCTCCTCCTTCTCCCAAGCACAAATCATTAAATCCAATCCTCCTTGTTTTACTGGAGATTAGAGGATAAACGTGGGAGAAAAGCAACTATTTACATGGCCGCCGCCGCCACCGCGTCGCGTCCCTGTGGCAACTCAGAACACAAAACAGAAAACATGAAGAAAATAAGAATTTTTACCTCCTTTCCTTTTCCCTGTAAATCCTGTTTTTATTGCATTATATACAGGCTTTTGTTTGCATCTTTCCATTTGGGCAAAAACACCCACTGTGTCAGAAGCAATGAGCTGAACAAACAGACAGATAGGCCTAGATAGATAGATAGATAGATAGATAGATAGATAGATAGATGGACAGATGGATAGATGGATAGATAGATAGATAGATAGATAGATAGATAGATAGATAGATGCATGAGGTTTATTAAGCCAGTCTGAAGTCTGTTTTCCAATAATGTGACAGAAGAACAGGGCTGTTGGCACTTCTGAAATCAGGCCCTGGTTATTGGATTTAAATAAGTCGTCCAGGGAGGAAAAACAGGGAGGAAGAGAGAGCGAGAGAGAGAGAGAGAGAGAGAGAGAGAGAGTGGGACGGATAGAGGGATGGAGGAGGAGAGGAGGCAGAGAAAGAGACATTTGACAGAGCGGGGGGGGATTGGACGTGACAGCAGCGTCAAACGTCCAGCCGCCGTCCGACTGGCAGGAAACAGAAATCAGACGGAGAGGCGAAGGAAACAGAAACGGTTTCCCCTTTTTAATGGAGTGGTTCAGCGTTCGGCTGGCAGAGACAGAGGCAACCCACACGCACACACACGCACACACACACACACACACACTCCTCCTGGCATATGCTGTTGACAGGGAAAGGCTGACCTGCTTTGTTTATTTGTCGATCTGAAGGATTCCCATTCGCTGAGGCCGTGAGGCGAGGTGCTGTCACCCTGCTGACTGTTTCCCCCTCATCAGTCTGGTTTCAGTGGAGAGTTTTAGTGTCCCATGATGCTCTGAATGCTGCTTCAGAGGCTTTTCCACCCTGACAGGAACACAGTTCTCGGGGAAACACTGAATACTTGGATTTTTTTTTTTGGGGCCTGAAAATGGTCAAATAGTGAATATCAGCACAAAAGATCGTCTAGAACAGGGATTCTCAACCTTTTTCATATCAAAGACCCTAATTTAGTCCACATTAAGACCACAGACCCCCATTTGATGAGATTTTGTCTCTCGCACGCAAATCTGAGAATATTTTTTATTGTTAGATATGATTTTGTCCAGAATCCCATGATTATCTGTATTGTAGGTAGAGAGATAACAGAGAAACTGTGACCAAAACAGTCATTCTTCTACATTATCTAATTGTGTTAACTTCTGGTAAATGAAATAATGCTGAAGTTTAACAATTCATCAATTTGCTGGGGACCTCCTGGAACCCCCTCAAGGACCCCTGGTGGTCCCCGGACCCCATGTTGAGAACCACTGGTCTAGAAAAGCAGATAATTATATGGAGGGAACTGGACTGTTAAGTTGACTCAGGAGAATTTAGACATTTTGAGGACCTGTCCTTAAAGTTCCTAAATTACAGGAGTAAAATCTAAAGGAGAGGCTGCTGGTCAAACCCTCTGGATGCTGACCTGCCTCCTCCTTGCTTTTTTTTGTTTATTTGCTGATCTAAAGGATTGTGGAAAAGAAGCGAGTTCAAGCTGCCAGATGGAGAAATGCTTCTTTGAATGAAACTGCATCAGAGGATTAGGAGGTGCAGCACTCTGTCAGTGAAAACCTGAACAGTCAGGAGGTTTATTTGTAAGAAAACTTTGTGCTTTTAATGTGACTGACAATTAAAGTTTGGATATTTTTCACTCAGAGAGTGTTGCTCCTCGTTAATCCCTCTTGATCTAAAGGATTCCCACTATCTGAAGACATGGCAGTCAGCTATAGTCAACCAGGGACTTTATGGGGAAAGTGCTACGCAAGTATGATATATATAAAGAAATAAAATGAGCTTAATGATTGAAAACAGTCGAACAGATGATGAACAGGAAACAACAAATTGTAACAAAATAAGAAAATGTTTAGCGGTAGACCGATATATGGAGCCAATATTGGCCTTTTCTTAAATTTCAGATATCGTGCTGTCAGTGTCGTCCACAAAATTTAAAATAATTTCATTAGGCTGGGTTTCAGTGGAGAGTTTTAGTGTCCCATGATACTAAATGTCTGGATGCTGCTTCAGAGGCTTTTCCACCCTGATGAGAATTAAATTCTGAGGGAAAGTTTGGATATTTTTACTGTTGTACTTTGTTAATCCCTCTTGATCTAAAGGCTTCTCACTATCTGAAGGCATGGTGGTCAGCTATAATCACCAAGGGACTTTATGGAGAAAGTGCTATGCAAGTATCATATGTACCTATAACGAAATTAAATGAGCTTAATGATTCAAAATAGTCCAACACAGATAATCAACAGAAAACAACAAATTGTGAGAAAATAGTAAGAACATGTTGGGAAACATTAGCATTAGACCGATATATTGGGCCGATATTGGCCTTTTCTTACATTTTAGATATTGTCCTGTCAGTGTCGTCCACAGAATTTAAAATAACTTCATTAGTCTGTGTTTCAGTGGAGAGTTTTAGTGTCCCATGTTGGTCTGAATGCTGCTTCAGAGGCTTTTCCTCCCTGACAGCAATACAATTCTGGTGGAAACACTGAATACTGGGAATTTTTCAGCAAATGCAATGAAAACAGTCAAATTTAAAGATCTTGAATATCTAAAAACCCCAGTATCAGCCTTCAGAAGCCACACCAGTCAAACCCCAGCCAATATGATCCAATCTGCTTCTGAGAAAGCGCCCAGCCTGTCATCATCTGCATGACAATAAGACCCACTTCAGTTTCTGTCTGAATATGAATGGCTGGTCTGGAGTCAGTTTCTATGATGCCAGTCAGTCTGTTTCCCTGCAGTCTGCTGAGCGAACGCTCTTCTTCACTGAAGGAAATTCTCTCTCTCTGCATATCTGACTGTTTTATCTGGTCGGACGCTGCATCCTGATAATCCAATACAATCTGCAGTGTGTTTACACGCTCATCAATATCCGGTTATTACTTTGCTCTCCGGTGTTTTTGTGCCGCTGCATGTAAACATCACATCCTGTTTAGTGTGAGCGGAGCAGGAATCTGACTCCTGATACACACTCTGCACACAAATGATCCCGTTTACCGCCGGGTTTTTTTTTTTTTTTTTTTTTTTTTTTTTTTCGCGGTTTGCACAGGCTCCGTTTCCATGGCAACGCTCGCAGTGCTCGGTGCGTTCAGGGAGAGCCGGGATGGAGATATGATGTCGCATATAAACAGCTGATCCTGAGTAAGAGCCGGATCAGGATGGAAACACGCTCCGCTGTGCAGACAGGACTGAGGGAAACTGGATTTCACATGTTGTGGATTATGAGGCGTTAGGTGTATTACAGCAGCATTATGATTCAGTACATTAAGTGCATTGACCAAAACACGACAACAATATGCCACAGTGTATTGAGGTTAAATATCAGATTCATAATACGTCTAATTTTCTGATGTAATCATGTGAGAATAGTGCTTCTAATCTTATAATACGCTTATTATCATTACTTGGACCAATAAACGTTGTAAACTGTTGCTCATTATAAGGCATTATAAGCTCATAAGGCGCATTACTAGTGCATTGTATTAATTTGACCAAAACATGATCTAATAATATGCCACAGTATATTCAATGTGCAAAAAAACATATGAGGTTAAATATCAGATTCATAATACGTCTAATTTTCTGATGTAATCATGTGAGAATAGTGCTTCTAATCTTATAATACGCTTATTATCATTACTTGGACCAATAAACGTTGTAAACTGTTGCTCATTATAAGGCATTATAAGCTCATAAGGCGCATTACTAGTGCATTGTATTAATTTGACCAAAACATGATCTAATAATACGCCACAGTATATTCAATGTGCAAAAAAACATATGAGGTTAAATATCAGATTCATAATACGTCTAATTTTCTCATGTGATTATGTGAGAATAATGCATGTATTCTTATAATACACTTATTATCTATACATGGACTAATAAAGGTTGAGTTTACTTGAAGTGTTGTTCATTATAATGCATTATGACCTCATAAGGCGCATTACTAGTGCATTATAATGAATTTGACCAAAACATGATCTAATATGCCACAGAATATTCAATGTGCAAAAACTTGTGAGGTTAATAACAACGTAACATGACATCAGATTCATAATACATCCAATTTTCTGATATGATCATGTGAGAAGACTGCCTGTATGCTGTGTGCTTATAATACACTTATTAGCATTACTGTCTTGGACCAATAAACGTCGACTTAACTTGATGTGCTGCTCATTATAATGAATTATAAGCTCATTATAGGCGCATTATTAGTGAATTATAATTAATATGCCACAGTATATTCAATGTGGGCTAATAGCAATCTCATAACACAGTCGTATCATAATATTTGTAAAGCTATGCGTCTAATTTTCTGATATAATCATGTGAGAATAATGCATGTGTGCTTTACTTGAAGCATTGCTCATTATAAGGCATTATAAGCTCATTATAGGCACATTAAGTGGATTATAATTAATTTGGGCAAAACACAATATAATATGCCACAGTATATTTTCTGTGGGATAATAGCAATCGCATAAATTCTAACATAATATTTGTAATGCTATACATGTCATTTTCTGTGCATGTATGCTTATAATACACTTATTATCTGTACAAGGACCAGTAAACTGAATTTACTGGAAGCCTCACTCATTATAAGGCATTAATGAATATTGCCTTAACTGGTTTCATATCAGATTAATGCTGTCCGTGTTGAGTTTGGGGTCCAGGTGAGTGTGTGAGTCTCACACAGTGATCCTGACAGGCCGCTCAGACAGACGAGGGGATCCAATCAGAATCTGTCCTCATTTCCAACCAATCCCACATGATCCTGTAGGAAAACAGTGCAGGATTATTATCGTTTACATAGGAGGCATAAAGGGTTTTAGGACAATCCATAACCCTGAAAAACGTATTATTATTATTCTACCTTTACCTGTGGGTCTTTACTTCAGAATCAGAAGCACTGTCATCTTTATGTATTCAGTTAGTCAGTGTAGGATGCGGGGTTTGACCAATATGTTTTTTCTTTTTTGTCACTTTAATTTTGATTGTCTTTAACATAGTTATACAAGAAACACTTTGGGAATTACAACTCCAATAGTCTGTCTTAACACTAACAGTCTCATTCTAACAGAGTACAAATATCATTTCCATTTTCAGTGTCTTGAATAATGTTAATTTCAACCATTTTTTTTCTCAAATTGTTCTTCTTGCAATCTCAAAGTATACGTGAGTTTTTCCATTAGGAAGATTTCTTTGACAATATCCAGATTGTCTCTGGGCAGGAGGCTCCACTGTGAACCATTTCCTCATGATTGCATTTTTACTAGCTGCCAATAGTATTCTAACAAGGTATCTCTCCCTCCCAGGTATTTATCTTTTAGATAATAAGGCACGTGATTTCCCCATATGGGTTTTTGGTTTTGAAATTAAGGCCGCTGATTGTCGATATTCTGTGCTGATATTTAGTATCTTCATATCTGACCAAATATGCTTGACTATAAAAAAGGGATTTGATTGAGGGTCACAAAACAGAAAGATCTGTCAGTGACAACAGCTGTATTGTGTTTTACACTATGTTGTGATCACAGACAGTCAGATAAGACAGAAAGTTGGCTTTTTAACACGTTGTTGAGAACAGATCTATACTAGTGATGGGACGATTTATCGAAATTCAATATATCGCAATAAGAAAATGTGACAATCCGTATGGTGGGTCAGGAACATGAATGGTGATATCAGCTCCATGTTATTCTGCTGTAGTAATCACTAATGAGACTCTTGACCATCACAGTTTCACAAGTTCTCCATCCAAATTATATTATTGTCACTTTGTAATGACATTTTTAAATTGTTTACATTCTAGCAGCCAATGGCATCGCTAGAAAGATTTGAGTCTCAGAAATAAACAGAATTCTGCACAGTCAGACTTTGTTGTCACTGAACATTTATTGATCACATCGTATCCTGGTTGTATTGAATCCTGAACCTCAGATCGCGTAGCAGATCATCCCATCTCTAATCTAGACCCTGCAGAAGTACGTCAGCCGTGTTTGTGAAATGGGAATATCAGTCCAACAGGAGGAGCGGTGCTTTCCACAGACTTCATAGTTGGACAGGATCTCACGTACGAGGGAAGAAGGACAAGCAGACGGCTGCTAGCAGCAGGAGCGAGGACACGACCGGCAGCATTAATACCTGCTGGAGGCGGCAGAAGTGTTTTCATGGCAGTGCAGCAGATAGGGCAGATCGTAGTGAGAGTCCATTAGGTGTCTAAGTATCAATGCCAACCGGTCTGAAATAGCTCCGTGGTACAACTGCACTCCCACACACTCTGCGCTGCCAGGCTTTCCTCTGCCTCCATTCAGCAGCCGCCGCTGCAGGAGGAAATACAGAAAAATAAGAAAGAGGCACGATAATAACTCTCCCGAGCTTCCACCAGAACCTGAACACTCATCTGTTCGGGAAACGCCTCTTCCCTTCCCTCCGTGTCATCTTAAATCATATCTTGTTCCTCTGTGCGACATGGAGGGAACAGGATGGTTCTACAGTGGTTCTCTGGTTCAGGTAGTGGTTCTCGCTGATTCGTTAAAATAAAAAAACTTAGAATGTAGGAACGACTCTGAATAGCTAAACGGACGGTGACGAATCACCATCGTCACCGTCCGTCCAGAAAAAGTTCAACTGGGTTCAGCTTTATGTCTGTCAAAACGGATGGAAATTTGATGGAGACGGAGCGTCATCAGTCCTGTCCGGACAACAGACAGCTCCCATTGAAAATGAATTGAAATGAAACAGTGAAGCAATGAGACGGACAGACACAGATCAGTGCGCCCGCCGCCTAACTCCAACCATATTTGACCTGAACCCCGTCTCCATGCACCGCTGTGTAAGGCATTATCTTACAAAATAAACAGTGAAAGTTGTAAGGACATGGATGGAGCCTCAATATGTTTACAAAGACTTTGGCTGCTTTTGGGGTGGATTTTCAGAGAGTCAAGCAAGAGGGAATTATCTAATTAGCTCAGTAGTGAAGAAACTGAAGAAATGTTGGTCAGAATTGATCGGTACGATGGAAAATGAATAGGGTCCAGGTCGAAAAAGGTCAGAGTTATGCTTGGAGTCATTCCTATGTTCCCAGGGTCCCATGTTCCCCAGATTTATATGGCACATAATGGGAACATGACAAAGGGTCCTAATGTTCCCAGGGTCCTATGTTCCCCAGCTCTATATAGCACATAATGGGAACCTGAAAAAGATGTTCCCCAGCTCTGTATTCGCTTAATATGACTTGGGCTATTGTGGGAACTCGTCAAAGGGGTTTTCTGTTCCCCAGCACTGCCGTATGGCTCTCAGTATAACAGGCCTACACTTGAGGGAACTTATCAAATGGTTGGAGTCATGGAATCACCAAAGGTCATAGCTTAATGCTTCCTTAGGTGAAAACTAGCCTAGTATACATGTTTTTGAATCTAACTCTCACACTTCACATCTGTCTTCTAACTGATATAAAAAACATGACATCATGACTTAAGTATCTAATTTACACAATACCCTAACACAGTAGGAGGGTTAATGTGTTAACAGAATATTGAACTGGGGAACATAGGACCCTGGGAACATAGGACCCTGGGAACTTGGGACCCTGGGAACATAGATTCGCTCCTGTTATGCTTTACTGGTTGGAACATTTCATGCATTGTTGAAAGGTTCCTCACAGCACCAAACTGTTCTATGTAGAATCATTTGAGCATAAAAACCTTTCTGCAGTGGTTCAGGCTACAAGCCTTTAGAACCATTTTCTGGTTCTATATAAATCTGTTTGTTTCACCTCATCATGTTCCCTTCTTCTATCTTGTTTTATGGAACAAAAAACTTTACCTCTCCTTGTTTCTCCTTGTTTTCATTTCTTTCATTAGCATTTGCACAAAATTAAAACAACTAATGAGGCTTTTAAAAGTTTAATTGGCAATTTGAGTCTTTGGTTTGAGAAAATGAAAGTGCTTACAGGCATTTTTGAGATACTGAATCACAAACTTAAGGTTAAGATTTATTTTCAAAACTATTTAAGCGAACAGTGTTTTCTGTTGCAGGCTGCAGTTCTGTGGCTCTGCGTTTGGTTCCATCATGGAGGAACATTGGAGAACTGGCTGTTAGTTAATAAAGTGTAAATGTGTATCAAACAGCTAGAAGCAGAGAGCAGCTGTTGCAGCTTGTTGTGGTGTGGCTGTAGATCCATTCAGTAACGTTCTCAGTAAAAGTGAATAGTGTGATAAGGTGGATTTGTTTCCAAATGTAGGTTACTGTGACACAGTAAACTGTCTTGTCTTTAGCCCTAGTCTCTACTCCAAAACATGAAGAGTTGTAGCTTGAGAAGAGTCAGCTCAGTTAACCTGAACAAACTGTTAGCTAGCTAACTAGCCAGCAAACACACTGATGTTAATGTGAACATGCTAATGCTAGCTGCTACTACAGTAGATACGTTAGCTAGTGTGCTAATCAGATGTGTTAACAACAAGACAGTGATGGTTAGCTGACCAGATGCTATGGTTAGCTAGCTAACAAGCTGACATTATCTAAACACTAAATCAATCAGATGGATCAGTGATGAAATGATCAGTTCAGTCAGAAACAGACAGAAATTAACCATCTGTTCAGTTCTGTTGAGACGGACAGAAACACAGTCAGCTGTTCACAGAGCTGAGGACCTCCAAGATGGCCGCCAGAGGAGGGTGACATCACCAGAAAGATCTCTATATCTGTGTGAATTCATTATGAAAGCACTGCTTGTAATTATTGCAACTCTGGGGCGTTATTTTGTGCAAAATTGGGCAAACTGATAATTATTCTTAATGGTTAATTTGCTCTAGCAGTGTGTCAGTGTTGAATTCAGAGGAACCAGTTGTTAGTTTTTTTATATTTTAGCGTTCAACAGTCTGAGTTATTATGGCGGTGAGTAATGACCACGTTTTTCACTCTGTCAGTCTAAATGCCATTAGAGCCTCTCATTCACTAAAGGGAAGTGGTGTGTGTGTGTGTGTGTGCGTGTGTGTGTGTGCGCGCGTGTGTGTGTGTGTATGTGTGTGTGCGTGTGTGTGTGTGTGTGTGTGCGTGTGTACATACTGTGATGTGTTTAGGCGCAGAGCGCGGCGCCGAGAAAGAGAGAGGGGAGATGAGAGGCAGGAGAAAGAAAACGAAAAAAAAAAAAAAAGATGGCTACCGTTCGCAGACACACACACACACACACACACACACACACACACACACACACACACTCACTACACAAACCACAGATCGTCTGCACATTCACACACCGCCACACACAATGCCTCCTCTTTCAGCAGCCCAACAATAAAGACAAGGATGATTTCTGTCTGGGAAAAAAACTGTCAGTGTGGCGGCTCACTGAGGGGATTTAATAGGAGAGGAGGAGGAGGAGAAGAGGAGAGGAGAGGAGGAGAGGAAGGGAAAGGAGGAAGAGGAAAGGAGGAGAGGCAGGAAGCACAGACAGGGATGGGGGAGAGGGAAAATGGAGGAGGAGGAAGAAAAGAGGAGGAGAGGAAATGAGGAGAGGAAAGGGATTTAAGGAGGAGGAGGAGAATAGGAGGAGAGGAAGCAAGGAAGGGGAAGAGGAAGAAAAGAGGAGAGGAAAGAAGAGGAGGAAGACAAAAGGAGAGGAATCAAGGAGAGGAAAGGAGAGGAGGAAGTGGTAAGGAGGAGAGGAAGCAAGGAAAGCAAAGGTGAGGAGGAAGAGGAGGATGGGACGTAATTCCGAAGAGCTCCAACTGTATTTTTACACACTTTTTAATTTTGTATCATTTTGGATTTTATTTCATTTTATTTCACCACTTTTTCTTTTGAATGTGTTTCCTAATTTTTCTTCTTTTCATATATTTTACTATTGTTGTTTTTATGCATTGTACTAAATGATGTATAGGTTTATTAGTAGTAGTCATAGCAGTATTTTAATCTCTTCCTCTGTTTCCTCTGTTTACACACACACACACACATATATATATATATATATATATTCTTCTTATTGTTTGGTGTGCGAAAAAGACAGGACTTCAAGTCTTGTGTCTCTTGGTATTAGATTGTATCCAGTATCACCTCAGTATCAGACACTGGTACCGGTGTCATGGGATCATAAATCCCTCATGGTAAAATCACTTACATCAAACAAATCAATATCATCAAAGTCAGTTTTACAGCTCCAGAGCTGAGGGAGGAGGGAGGAGGACAGAGGGATGAATGGATGGATAGATTGATTAAAATTCTTTATTGGCATTTTTAAACACATACAACCGGGCTCTGCAGACTCAGAGACACATAAAAATGTGACTGAAGATTAAAAAATAGGGATAAAAACTAAAGATAAAATACATTCCCCTTTGTTTAATTATACATATTAGAGGCGGAATTAATTGAAACTCAGCTGCCTCCCTCTTGATGAATTTGGGTAAATCCAGCAGGACGGGAGGTAGGAAGCTGTTTATGGAGGAAGGATTAACCTGAACACAAAGCACCGCAGACCAGTGCAGAAAACATTAAAGAAGACCTGCTTCATATTGAATTGCACTTCATTTTCTAGGAGACATAAAGTGTTTTTCTCTCCATCTACACCTGCCTGTCTGTCACGACTGAAGCAGAGTCAGTTGGTGAAATCAAAGCTTTTATCCAGATTCACCTATTTTGTGGAAACAGTAGCTGTTTTGTATTTATTTGTTGTTGTTTTTATTCTCCTTTTGCCTTGTGATTTTGTATTTGTTATTTTGTGATTGGGCGTTTTGGCTTTGTGTGGTTCTGTCATGTGATTGTGTGTGTGAGGAAGAAGCGACACCATGCCGGTCTTTGTTGTTGTGTCACACAGAGGTTTGTTTGTTAGTCCGTATGTGTTTCTGTACCTGACTGTGAGGAAGGATATTTTAGCATTTTCCTTTGTGATTTTGTCTTGTTATAGTCTGTAATTTTTATAAGTGAGGAAGAACGGGAGATACAGGACAGATTCTGTCTTTGTGCAAAGCTTGAGGGAACACATGCATATTTAATATTTTATTGTTATTTTGGTCTTTGTGTATCGTGTCCCTGTGTGGTTTAGTTAAAGGGCGAATCCTCGAGATCCTTGTTTTGTTTTGTTTTTTAATTCAGTCTCCATCTTTGTCCCTCAGCCTCACTGTGGTGTTTCTGCTCTGCTCTTCCCACAGATCACCTGTCAATCAAACAGTGTGGGCGGAGCTTGGGTTTTCTGTTGCTGCAGTTTGAGTTTCTCTTCTCTCTGTCTGTTCAGCCATGGTGGCTATCACTGCTCATGCTAACTACCCAGTTCTTCTTCTTCTTCTGTTGATTCCAAACAAACCGGAAACGTAAAACGCATCACTTCCTGTGCGGCAGAGGATTTTCCCCAGGAAAGAGCGACCAGACACCGGCTGTTTAGAACAGACAGAGGAGAAGCTTAATTAGCGTTAGCTTGCTAATCTCACGTAACAAAGGGGATAAAGCTGTTGAAAATAAAAATGGAGGACAGAGTTAGCTAGCTCTACTCACTCCTTAAGAGGACGAGGATTCTGTTCTGAAACAAATAAAAAAACGTCGACAAATAAATGTACAGAAGAAGCTTGTTTTTTTGTATATGAAAATTAGGTTTCTAGATAAAATGCTTAAGTATTGGTATTAAATGGCAGGCTATTTGAGTTTGTATCTGAATTACAAAAAAGGGGCAGGTACTGTAAGTTTTTCTTCTTTCTGCTCCTTTCCGGTCATGGTACGTATATACTGTGTATGTCTGTGTATATGGGTATATGGATATGTTTATATGTATATAAATAGTTATACATAATATACATACATACATATACACATATATACTTTGGATGATTGTAATACGCTGCCATGAACGAAAAAAATATCAATCAATCAAATGGAGGATATGCAGATACATAGTTTGGAGGAGACACACAAACCACTCAAAATAATAAAAAAAAGATATATGCATGTTCAAAACAGCGTCCTATATGACCCCAGCCTCATTGTTTTTTTTTGTTTTTGTTGAGAGAAAGTAGAGTGCTACTCATCCACTTTCCCCATCCATCTACATTTCTCCCAGTCAGTCATTGTTGTGTTTTTTTTAAACTGTGTACTGCCGGATTTTTAATTAAGAAACTGTGTGAGAGAAGATGATTTGGTAGAAGCATTCAAAGCGCAGGGGAACGGGCGTGTTTTTTTTTTGTTTTTTTTTATATTGTTATTTTGTGGCGTGATTCTACGTTCAGTGTGATTTGCTCCGTGTGTGTGTGTGTGTGTGTGATGGAGTGTTATTCTGGGATGCGGCGGGCGGTTTGAGCGAGGAAGGGCGTTAACGGCAGAATAGAAATCACAGGGGAGCACGAATCTTCTTTTATATTTAATTTGCTTTGTGATTTGGTCTAGAAATCCTTGGTGGTCTCTGTCAGTAACCGTGTGTGTGTGTGTGGGAGTTAGCAGACGGTTTGAGAAAGCACAGAAGACTGTCTGTCTTTTGTTTTATTGCTATTTTGCATTTAGCATTGTTTATCATAATACTAACATAACAAATACAGTGGATAGTTTAAACAAAACCTCTTACAGTACCAGAAGTATAATTTTTTAGCATCAGTGACCCTGCAGGAATTGAACCCCTAACCCTGCAGGTGTTACTGCCTTGCTCTACCCATTCAGTCACACAGGGAATTGAACCCCTAACCCTGGCAGCTTGAGGTACTGAAGAAGAAGAAGAAGGATATCTGAGGGATTTTAAAGGAAAGCTCAGAGCATCCAATGTCTTTTTTCTCTCCGAAGAAACAAAAAAAAAATCATTTCATTTCAGATTCAGAGAGCGACCTGTGCGACTAACTGATTGATCTTCATAAAAACACAATAGAGGACAACTCGTTTATCTGGGAAACCAAACGCCACGCAGACGAGCTCCATTTGGACTGACAAAGCGCCGCTGTTTTCTCAAGTATTTACTGACTTGGCATCGCAAGGATTTTTTCTTTTTTCTTTTTTTTTTTTGAGTGTAGAAATCACTCAGGAGCATCATGCAGCCAGATCTGTCAAGCCCGTAATCTTTATTGAGTCATAACGCGGAGAAAAATCCTTCATTGCTGATTGCTCCTGTTCTCTCAGCAGCATTATTTCCCAGCGCTGTAGTAGCTAACTGGGACTATACTAACTGCTGAAGATAAGAGAAGAGCTTTTAAAGGCACCAAATTACAAGTAACCATGGTGATGACAATGGTTAAGATCGCTCACAGACTTTGGAAACTGAAACTCTGTTTTATGAAGCTCTGCTGGGGCAAAAAAAAACAGAAAATAAAGAGCAGAATAGACGTGTGATATAACGTCGGCCATAGCTGGTCGACAACTGGCCACTGTGGCTGATAATTATGTATTGTCATTAAAGGAATACCCAGAGGTTTCTGTATCCTGTTGGTCAACTTATCTATAAAGTGATGAGAACTCGACACCAAAATTATTGACGTTCAATTATATTATTGACAGGTTCAAAAGTGAAAGTGAAACTATTTGAAGACGTTGATTCAAAGTTCACATTTAGACCATATTTCACCTGGGTTTTTACACCGGTGTCTAAATGTGAACATTCAACGTTCAAGACAGGAAAAATAAAGGCAGAGAGAGAGAGATGGGGGGGCGACATGTGACAAAAATCCACAGCCGGATTCAAACCGCAGACATTGTGATTATGAGGTCTGCGTCTTAACCAGTAGGCTACCGGAGCATGCTGCACTTTGCATTAAATATTTTAGTATATAACCCTTAGTATATACACCACTTAACTATGCCAGTTGTAGTCAAAGCTGTACCACCTAAGTTCAACCATTTAAAGTTGTATGTCCCTCCCTTAAAGCCAAATGAAAAACATAAGTCCCTCCACAGTACTTAAAAAATTATTTGACGTGCCTCCTCCGTTTTGCACCCCCCCCCCCTCATAAATAACAAACAGTTCCTTAGCATACGCTATGTTCAGTGATAGTAGCTCCATGCTAACTCTTTAGCGTACGCTGTGTTGAGTGATAGTAGCTCCATGCTAACTCTTTAGCGTACGCTGTGTTGAGTGATAGTAGCTCCATGCTAACTCTTTAGCGTACGCCGTGTTGAGTGATAGTAGCTCCATGCTAACTCTTTAGCGTACGCCGTGTTGAGTGATAGTAGCTCCATGCTAACTCTTTAGCGTACGCCGTGTTGAGTGATAGTAGCTCCATGCTAACTCTTTAGCGTACGCCGTGTTGAGTGATAGTAGCTCCATGCTAACTCTTTAGCGTACGCCGTGTTGAGTGATAGTAGCTCCATGCTAACTCTTTAGCGTACACCGTGTTGAGTGATAGTAGCTCCATGCTAACTCCTTAGCGTACAACAGCATCACTGGCATCAACAACATCGGTAAATAGCATTAGACCTACATTAAAAAGGAAAGTTAGAAATTGTAGTAGCCTAGCTTTAAAGCTAAACTTTATGTAATGATGACTTTATGTAAATGATAAGCGGCCAAGTCGTGTGTAGCAGATTGGTAAAATTTACACAAAATGTGACATAAAAATAGCCTACTGTTTTGAGCAGGGACTACTTTCCCTGTTTCCATAAGAAGTGAAGGTGGTGGGTGATGGCAGACTGAGTCCAGCTAAATATCACTCTACACAGGCATGTATTATGTTGCCCTCAGGCTGTTAAAATCTCATTTCCCATGTTTCCTTGTTTATAAAAGACATAAGTGACAGAAATCATCATTTCTGTTGTTGCAATTACATTGAATAGGGTCCAATAATGTTGTCTTGTTACTGTCACTCTGAATAAAAGTGGCAGCTAATTGGCTAAGTTGAAAACTGTGAATTGTACTCATGACAAGATAATATGCAGCTATGTGTTTGTTGGATCCAGAACATCCATAGGAAAATCTACACTGAAAACATTTGTACCAACTTCTCTCTCCATGAAATAGACTGATGGATCAAGGTGAAAGCTATGATAATTTATTGATTTCACCTATTAAAACTACTTGAATCATGAAAGGGAGATGTAGATGAAGGGGAGGAAACAAAAAAAAAAGGGAGACAGTTGAAGAATGATTTGTGAAAATGTCTCCTCTTCTAAAATCTCTTTCCAATTCTAGTCTCCTTTATGCAGCAGGATCCAGCATTCAAATTGTCAGCTGCCTGCTATTAGCTGGTTGGATTCACTACAGTAATAGTAAAATGACAATAATAATCCTTTTCACTATTTTCTTTTAACTAATATCTCTCTGACCCTCCTCCCTTCCTGTCTATAGGCATATTCAGTGCAGCTATGGACCTAAATTTGATTGAACTGAACTGAACTGATGTGGCAAGATAGCCCAAAAATTAAATCGAACTGAATTGAACTGAACTAAAATAACAAATTGTCCCTTTCTCCAATCTTTAACCTACCTTCTCCTCTTTCTCCAGGTGGATCCCATGTTCACAGTGCCCGCCCCCCCGGCTCCGGGCCACCCCGGGGCCCCAGGAGCCTCCCTGCCCTCGGCCCCCTCCTTCTCCCCTCCGGCCCTGCCCCCCTCCAACCCCAAGCAGCTGGCGGTGAGGACGAGGTCTATCGGCACCAACACCCAGGACGGAGGCGTCCCGGGGGGGCTGGAGGGCGACTCGGCCTGCCTGGGGCCCTGCCAGCCCGGGACCAGCGTCAACCTGGAGGGCATCGTGTGGCACGAGACCGAGGAAGGTGAGCAGGGAGGCTGTTTTAATCCTTTGAGCTTCTTCTAATGTTGCCCAACAGTGTGTTTGTACCCACATGCTAAGCTAAAATTTGTGATCAAAACGCAAAAGAGTCCAGTATGTTCTTTGTGTGGTAAAATGTGTATAAGCAGGGACCCATGTCACTTTTCTTTTAATGTTTCTATGTGATACTATATGTTTTTATGTTGTGATATGTGATTTATACTTGCTGCAGCACAAATCGCCCATCTGGGACAGTAAAAATTGACTTGACTTGTAAACAAGGTGTTAAAGACAATGAGCTATAGACAACAAAACTCTACATTTACATATATGGTGTTATACTAAGCTACCGTCAGACTGTTAAAATCTCATTTCCCATGTTTCCTTGTTTATAAAAGACATGGGGGACAGAGAAATCATATTTTTTGTTGTTGCAGTTACATTGAATAGGGTCCAATAATGTTGCCTTGTTATGCTGCTGCAGCTTTTGCCAAGTCGCTCTGAATAAAAGTGGCAGCTAATTGGCTAAATTGACAACTGTGAATTGTACTCATGACAAGATAATATGCAGCTATGTGTTTGTTGGCTCCAGAGCATCCATAGGAAAATCTACACTGAAACATTTGTACCAACTTCTCTTTCCATGAAACAGACTGATGAATCAAGGCGAAAGCGATAATTTCCCCTATTAAGACGACTTTAATCTTGAAAGGGAGATGTAGATGAAGGGGAGGAGATATATACATATACCATATAGGAAAATCTTTTGAGCTTCTTATAACAGAGTTTCTGCACCTAAACGCTAAGCTGAAATAGATGATCAAAAAGCGAAAGAGTCCGGTATGTTCTGTGTTCTGTGGTGAAATGTGTGTAAGCAGGGGGGGGAAAACAAGGTGCTGAAATGTGAAAATGGTGGAAAGGAAAGCAGAGACAGCGTCTGTACCTGCGCGGTGCGGCGAGTCTGAGCTGCTCTCGTATGCGGAGGATGAGGAAAGTCTTATGGCGGAGTTAAGTCAAACACAGGCAAATAAAAAAAAAAGCCCCTTGTCATGCCCCAGCGAAGGCCAAGATGGCTGAAACGCATCAGCGGCTTTTTTGATCTCCCCAAGCCTGACTTGACTTCACTCTGACAGAAGACTTTACTCTTCCTCCCCATACAAGAGCGCCTCGATTTGTGGAAAAGCCCAGACTTACCGTGCCAGGCACTCTTTCAGGTACAGTGGCTTTCTTTTCCACCAGTTTCATGTTTAAGATTCGTGGTCCACTGGATGATATGGTCTATTGCTGAAGGAGTCCCAGTTTTAACTGAATGCAAGCTGCTGCACTTTTGCCCCATTTCCAAATCTCTAAGAGGAAATGTTTGAATTGGATGTCACCAGGAATGATCTGCCTATTGGACTGAGGGAGACTAGACTGATTCGGTTTGGTTCTACTCTCTAACAGTAAAGACAGCATTGCCTGCAGTACTAATGCAGAATAGACGCAGGATAAATGCATGAAGGGGGACTTGACTTCGCCGTAACAGGAGGCTCTTCATTAGAGGCTGCATGAGGACATTATTGAGCAAATTTCTGACAGCTCATGGGGAACAAAACAATTACCGCTGGGAAGAGGCAACTGTAACTGAAGAGCAACCGAGCAACGAAGAGCAACTGAGCGAAAAGTGGGGCTTCTACCTCACGAGTAGACTTTAGGTTTGAGTGTCTCTCATCGGCAAAACAGAATAGCAGTGGAAATTTATGTATTATATTATCTCTTGTATGTATTCAGCTCTTATAAGCCCACACGGTAAGATCATCACTACCACTTTTGGGAAAATATGAAATTAAAAAGCTGCATAATTCAGCTCAGTTCGCCCCCTAAAACACAAACAAGGTTAAAGCTGCACCAGGCAGGATTTTTATGTAAAGCCGCAGCGTCTTCTCAGTCTCTGCAGCAGAGCGGAGCGTCTCATCCCCACTAACTGAGCCGCTGCAGATTCTCCCTGTTTGTCCAAATTAAATTCGGCTGTCAGTTTGCTCACTGGTGGGAAATCTTCTCCACACACAAACTGACCGATCCAAATTGAAGAGAGAAATACAAAAAAGTGTCTCCTAAACAGCAGCAGAGAAAGCTGGACTCACCTCCACCTCGCCAGACACTGAGACAAAGATATTTAGTTTACTGACCTCAATCTTACAGGGTGTCTGGGCAGTGAAGTCCTCAAAATTCAAACAGTTACCTCTCGCTGCCATTTGGGGCCACCAACGTGCAAAGTTGATTCTCAACCAGGTGTCTTTGAGAGCCGTGTGTCCACCGGTTTTCATCCCAACCAAACACTACAGCAGCTGATTTCACTGATTAGTTCCCGTCTCTCTGATTGAAGGAGTGCAAACCAGCAACATCAGCTGGTGTAGTGTTTGGTTGGAATGAAAACCTGCAGACACTTGGCTTTAGACGGCACATGGCTGCAGATCGTCGCTCTACAGGGTGTCCGGAAAAGTCTGGAATCACAGGGAAACGGACAACTGAATGAGTATCAAGACAATTTATTTGTCAGGAGAGGGATTCAAACCCTCACCTCCAGAGACTCTTGACGCCTTAAATCCGCTTCGTAGTCCCGGTTTCATCTGGCAACGCGAGCAAGGATTGTGGGAAATGTAGGTCTTTAGTACGTACGGGTACGCTCTGAATATGAAAGGCAAATGACTGCAGACTGTCCGTTTGGGTGGGTGTACGAACCCTTCATTTCCACACCATGTAAAGGCCTTTATACGGTGGCCGAGACGTGTCGAACGAACTGCATATCCAAAACATTTTGCAAATTCAAAAAACACAAGCGCATTAACGGAAAACACAAATGCAAAAGCCACAACATAACAACGGAAGTGAGCAATGAAACGGGCCGACTATTATTGTCGGTGGGCTATTATTGCCTGCACATTGAACAACATTGCTAATTTGTGACAATCACATAGCGATAGTAATCATATAGCTAGCGAACGTTTCACTTACTTCTCAAACGGGCAAGAACTTTCCTCTTCCACATGTGCAGGCAGTAATAGTCCACCGGCAATAATAATCGGCCGTTTCGTTGTCAACATCCGTTGTTGCTCACTTCCGTTGTTATGTTGTGGCTTTTGCATTTGTGTTTTCCGTTAACGCGCTTGTGTTTTTCGAATTTGCAAAGCGTTTTGGATATGCAGTTCGTTCGACACATCTCGGCCACCTTACCTTTAGACCCTTCTGCTATCCTAGTGTGAATATGGAAAACAAATGCAACAAGAAAATCCCGTTTTCAGACACCTTATGACGCCAATATGAAAAGAAATAAAAACATCTCCAACCAAATTACAGTCCTAATTTTTCATCACAACCAACTATCCAAATGAGAGCAGTTTTTGGCGCGGCACTAGACCCAATCATGAGTCCAAAGCAGAGAAACCGCTCCAATATTACAAAATGATACCTTGGGGCCGCCGGGCAGCGGATCAGACGGCCCGATTCTCTCACCGATTTCGACGCCACCGCACTTTGATAGAGCGTTAACGAGGACGGCGGGCGGCGCTATAGCCTCTCGGCGGAGGTGTAATACCTTACTTCAGGCCGCTAATGAATAAATCCCATCTCCCGGCGCCCATCGCGCTCTGCCAGCCGCCGGCCTTCTGAAGTGGAGTGTCGAGTTTTGCGAAGAGGCGTTTGTATCCCGGCCCAGTATTAATTAACTGGAGCTCCTGTCCGCTCGGGCAAAAAAGGAAACACAAACACAACGCGGGGGAATATTTCCCAGACGCACCGAGCTGCTAAACAGGCCAGAGAGACGGAGGGAGAGAGGAAGGAGGGGAGAAAGATAGACAGTGAATTATACAGCAGACACTTACTGTGCTTTTAATGAAGCCAAAAGGTAGAGGGAATGAGACGGGAAAAGCTAGACAGTGGATAATGGATCCTGTGCTGCTGTACTTCTAAACAGGCCAGAGAGATGCAGTTCATCTTCTGCGTTATTTGAACATTGCTCCTTCTCGACAATAGCATTAAACTGACAGTAAAAAGAAAATAGCAACGACAAGAGGGAAGACAGTAGACAGCAAGCACAGAAACAGAAATATAACAGTAGCAGTGTAACAGTATATTCAAGCAAAATATTTAAAATAAATGCAAAGGGAAAATATCAGAGTATATAAGATAGATAGATAGATAGATAGATAGATAGATAGATAGATACTTTATTGTCCTACAAGAGGAAATTTGGTTCCACCCTTTATACACAGCCTCACATACATGTACCCACATACCCACCACACAATATTCATACAAAACAGGAAGACCACAACACATTAGCAATACATTGGCACAAGACATTCAATCAGTGCATTGAATTCAGAGCTTCAATGGCAGAGGGGAAACTAAATTCTGTAACTTCCAGTTTGTGCGAGTCTAAAAACACAGCTCAAGAACCTAGAAATTAACCTAGAAATACGATGTGCAAAGTAACAGTAATATATGTAGAATGTAGGGTGAATTGGGGGATATTTGTATATTATATATATGGAGATTTAATATAGTTATCTACAATAGGATACAAATATATAATATGAATAATGTGGAATCTGGATAAAGATACTGAAACTATCGTATACATAAAATATATATACAATCTCATTATATGCATGTAGCCTATATGTAGGATATATAATATAATATAGATATAATATGGTATATTCTATACAATATAGTAATACAGAATGTGCAAATACGTATATGTATGGTATATAATATAAAGGGAGAGATGGAGCGAGATGGAGGGATGGAAGAGAGAAAGAAGGAGAGAGGAGGGATAAAGATGGAGGGAGAGAGAGAGAGAGAGAGAGAGAGATAGTACATAATGCTCTCCCTCCCTCCAAACAGGCCAGAGATATAGAGGGAGGGATGGAGAGGAGGAGGAAAAAGAGGAGGGGAGGAAGGATGGAGAGAAGCGCAATGGAGATTTTTGTTTTTTTCCCCATAGCCAGAGAGATGAAGAAGAAGAAGAAGAAGAGGGGGGGAGGAGGAGGCAGGGGAATGGAAAGATGGAGAGAGAAAGAAGAAGAAGAGGAGGAAGAGGGGAAAAGAGAGAGGGATGGAAAGGGAGGATTTTAGCTTTTATATTATGAGATGCAAGAGACAAAGAGAAAGACAGAGAGAGAGAGAGAGAGAGAGAGAGAGAGAGAGAGAGAGAAAGAGAAAGACAGAGAGAGAGAAAGAGAGAGAAAAGAGTATTTTCCATCATCTTTGTGCTGTGCTCTCCTCCCTGCCGCTCGGGGACTATCCTTCAGAAGGCGTAGTGATAACCGGACCTCCCTCCTCTGGCGGAGGGATACGAGGGAGACGCCGCTGCTGGGTTGCATGTTGATTAAGCGGAATACTAATTGGAGAGAGAGAAGAAGAAGAAGAAGAAGAAGAAGAAGAGGAAGAAGAAGAAGACCACCATTTCAGCCCTCCCCCCCTCCCCCCCTCCCTCCTCCCCTCCTCCCCCCCGCCGCGGCTGGGGAGCGTTTGATGAGCGCAAATCAAACGGCTTTTGGCTCGACTCTTTATTGCGCTCCCAGAATTCACAGCATGTCTGACTTTACATCTATATGTCTGTCTGTCTGTCTGTCTGTCTGTCTGTCTGTCTGTCTGTCTTTCTGCCTGTCTGTCTGTCTGTCTGTCTGTCTTTCTGTCTGTCTGTCTGTCTGCCTCTCTTTCTGTCTGTCTGTCTGTCTGTCTGATCTGGTGGTAAATTATAAGGATAATATGATCTTCAGTGATGATCATAATGCAAACAACCATCAATAACAAAAATCAATTAGAAAATTTCAGTTGTAAAAGTGTCAATTTATGCTTTTTTTTTTCCCTTAAAGGGGAAATCAGACATATTCTGCTCCATAGCACAAAATGACCATAATGCATCTGGAGGTTGACCGGATGTTTTTCATCGATTTCCAGCCTGTACTTTTTTTGGATCAAAAATTCTCATTGGAGTTTTTCTGCACTACAAAACCAAACCCTTCATTTTATCCCTGAAATGTCCTTAATTTCTCTATTACATAGGCTAATAATTTATTATCCATCAAAAATAACACAGCTTTTAAAAAAGTTAGGTTAGTATCATGGGTTTATAAGGGATTTATTCATGGGTTGATTCAAGGTTTACAGGGTTATTAATTATTAGTTATTAGTTATTAATCATGAATGGAAAGCTCTTGTCTCCCTGAAATTTCCTGAGTCAAAAATGTGTATTTAAGGGGGTTTTGTTTAATGTAAACGTACGGGTATTTTAAGGGATTACTGGATCGTAGAGCCGTCTGTAGCTGTGTCTGTCTGTCTGTCTGTTGTCTAACGTCTGGACACTCTAGTTTCTCATGCTGTTAAGACAGGAAGTGACCTCACAGGGACTGAGGTGACTGATGACGTCTCCTCATCAGACCCGTCCGGCTCGTTACCCGGAGGTTTCGGCGCCTCGCTCTCGTTAAACACGCTCGCCGTGTCTCACAGAAACTGGTTTATCCCCCGTGCTGTGAAAGCATTTTTAAAGGTGGCGATGGAGCTAATTGAAGAGCGAGAAGTGTGCTGCAGTCAAACCTCGTTTTAAAGCTGTAATGTGTCCCAAATTTGATTTTCTCTGCGTTGCCACTGGCACATCACAAAAGAGAGGTTAATGGTTTTAAAATGTCAGTCTGTGCGTGTGTGTGTAGACAGAGAGAGAGAGAGAGAGAGAGAGAGGGGGAGAGAGAGAGAGAGAGAGAGAGAGAGAGAGAGAGAGAGGGAGAGAGAAAGAGAGAGAGAGAGAGACTCACCCCGGCTGGCTGAAGGTTCTTCATCCCCAGATTAGAGTTTAAACCTCGCAGGTTGAAGTTTCTTTCCTGACAGAAACCTGACAGGAATGGAAGAGTGTATTTTTCTCGTCAGACGTTCCTGACCAGAATCAGTTTGAACAATTTCACAGAGGCCGCAGCACACAAACAGCTCGAACCATTTTGAAAACAATTTTAGCCTCTTAAACCTGAACTTCACACTTCCAGGTGTTGTGAGCGTTTTGTTTCCAAACCTTTAGCCGCTTTCCTGCTTGTTGAATTTCCATTTACCTGTTATCTGTTATCCTGTCTGTTGGAATGGTTCTTAAAAGCCTCTTGTATTGTTTACCTGCACACAATGTTGTTTGTTTTCTTTTCTTTTCTATCATTGTGTTTTATTAGCTTACTTATTTGGACAAATGTACAAATACAATGAATTTATTGGATATTATATAATGTCTCGACTGCACATTATGAGTTACTAAATGTTATGAGTCATGTTATGACCTTTGCTCACAAAATCGTTCTGTTTTGTAAGGAGCCCCTAAAGTCCCGAAAGGTGATATTTTTTTTTATATTGTGCGCACAAGTTAATTATCTTGTGTGCACAAGATAATTAACTTGTGCGCACAAGATAAAAAAAATATCACCTTTTGGGACTTAAGGGGCTCCGTAGTTTTGAATGATACAGTCATCTGTTTTTTGAAATACTGATGAGTTTCAGGCAGCAACAGCAGCATTTTGGAATACAATTTGTAATTTTGTAAATGTCATTTGTAGAAGAACATCCTGAGCTTTTTTACCCTTTGAGGTCTTCAAAGTGACGTGGATACCTAGAGTTGTTGTGGTTCTGGTAAGCCTGATCCTAACAGTCTTCTGCCTGTGATTGGCAGGTGTGTTGGTGGTGAATGTGACGTGGAGAAAGAGGACCTACGTGGGAACACTGTTAGACTGTACCAAGCATGACTGGGCTCCTCCAAGGTAACACTGCTTCTGTTTTGTTGTCTTAGTTTTTTCCCTTCAGTTGTTTTTCTGTAGAGATCTTTCAGGTGACATAACCTCCCTCTGGCGGCCATCTTGGAGGTCCTCAGCTCTGTGAACAGCTGACTGTGTTTCTGTCTCAACAGAATTGAACAGACGGTTAATTTCTGTCTGTTTCTGACTGAACTGATCATTTCATCACTGATCCATCTGATTGATTTAGTGTTTAGATAATGTCAGCTTGTTAGCTAGGTAACCATAGCATCTGGTCAGCTAACCATCACTGTCTTGTTGTTAACACATCTGATTAGCACACTAGTATCTAGTATCTAGTAGCAGCTAGCGTTAGCATGTTCACATTAACATCAGTGTCTTTGCTAAATGAGCCTGCTGGCTAGTTAGCTAGCTAACAGTTTGTCCAGGTTAACTGTCTTGTTGTTTTTCCACAACACCTGATATATCTGGAACTCCCTATTTTCACGCCATTTTGACTGAATTATATCAAAGGCGTGAGTTTTTACTGGAGCAGGAAGAACAATTTACAACCACTGGTTTCAATATTTGAAAAACAAATTACGAACACAGTCAAATTTCAGTAGCTTGTTTCTCTATAATAAGAAAAATATTGTCACAAATATTGAAAAAAAGTGGTTGTAATTTCTTCTTCCAGTAATCACAAAAACATTCATTCATGAGCTTTTACTTGTTTGCTTTACAAATTTTTGAAGGTGGAAAAATGAATATCCACAGAATAGCCAATATCCAATATCAAGCTAACTTCACTCCTGTCACGTACACACAGTCTGCTCCAGTCACAGCTAAATGGAACAAATTCGTGCCCGTTCTCTGGGGGCTGTCCAAAGGCATTCTGGGAAATGCAGGAAATCACTAACTCAAATAGAAGTAGATAAGGCAGGTTGAGGGAAAGTGGGTACAACAAACTGGTAAATTACAACACTGCATCACAAAATAACTCCTGGAGTGAATCACAGATTGATGATGTATATCAGCGGAAGAGTTTTCCTTTAACTGAGCTGACTCTTCTCAACATACAACTCAGAGACTTTTACTGAGAAGGTTACTGAATGGATCTGCAGCCACAGTTGGTAGAGATTTAGACTTTTATTAATTAACAGACAATTCTACAATGTTGCTGCTAGAGGAGCTTAGTCTGGTAAAATCAGGGTCATATTTTAAATAGCTTCCTAAAACCCATTTTTACAGACAGACTTTCATATAATTGGCTTTCATCTGCTTTTCCTTGATGTATTTTCCTGTTTTATTCTTCATGTCTAACCAGTTTATTGTTTATCCTATTGGCTTTTATTTGTTGTCGATTGTTTATTGGACCTTCTGTAAAAGGGAGCTTGTTTCTCAATGTGTTTTTATGTCACCGAGATAAAAAAAAAAAAAAAAAAAAGAGGCTAAATCAGTTCTGTGGCTGTCAGCTGTTGTTCCAAGTTGGGTATTAACAAAATGCTCTCCACTCTCCAGCCTAAATGTTTTACAAATGGAGAGTGGCTTTTGTAATTGCCAAGTGGAAAATGTAACAGTCCCGACTCTCCGGGCTAAAACCTCTCAATTATTGCTCCTGTATGCAAATGATTGTTGTCATGGCAATTACAGCTTAATCTCAGAAACCAGGAACTAAATTGCTTTTTTCATTTGGACTCTGTCACTGAGGACATCTGTCAGCAGCGATTGAATGCAGCTCTATTATATAATTCAACGGAGCAAAATGGTTCCTTTTTGATGATTCATTATCTGTCTTGTATGGATTTATGACTAAATAATGCTAAAATATGAAATCATTAAATTAAAAGTACAAAACATAACATTCATGCATAATATAAAAATAAAATAAGAAGAACAGCTGAAGAGCCATTGCATTATTACAGCTAAACAGGACAAAGTTAACAAATTCAAGCTGGTAGGGAAAGTGGAATTATGGGAAATGTAGGCTATAGTGGATCCCTGTAGGTCAGTGATGTAAATCCCTTTTGTATTCCGCTGTTATCTGTTCGCCGCGTTTCACGTGACAACTCATCTCGCATCATTTAATCTCAGCTCATGTAATCTCATCTCATCTCATATATCATACATCATCACATTATATCATATCGTATCATATATATCATATCATTTGTTTTTCATTTATCCTTTATTTAATCAGGTCGTCTCATTGAGATTGAGATCGCTTTTCGAAGAGAGATCTTAGAACAGAAGAAGAAACGACACAATACAGTTCAGTCACAGCAGTCGGTCACACTCAGTGGCGTTCAGGGACCCACATTATAAAAAGCAATTACAAACATCATAGAGAATGTGAGATATCATTGTTTTAAAATCAGTGAGGGGGAAAGAAATTCTAATTTCAAAGTGCTTTGCAGTCTTTTCTATTTATAAGTTTTATAAGACCAAAAACCACTGTTGCCAAGATCCATATTTGTTTGTGGCGTATTTAACACAAACTGTGCTGTGGTGTGGCGTCATAATTACTGGGTTTAAAAGCCAGCAGTGATGCGAGGTGCAGGGGCAGCTTCAAGAGTAGAGCCTTATACTGTAGATACATTT
The DNA here is from genome assembly GCF_046629955.1 of Centroberyx affinis. Lineage (NCBI taxonomy): Eukaryota > Metazoa > Chordata > Actinopteri > Beryciformes > Berycidae > Centroberyx > Centroberyx affinis. Next base: position 31,181 of record NW_027284532.1, on the reverse strand, counting down.
AATGCAGTGTGCAGTTAAGGTTTTTGATGTAAATCACAATGGTGAGTGTGAAATGTATCTCCTATAATAAGATGCAAGGCGCTGTGGTAAACTGCATCAAATGACTTCAAAGTAGAAGGGACAGCATGTGAATACAAAACGTCTTCATATCAAATAAGGACACGACTGGGGATTGGGCAATGTGTTTTTTTCTATCATCAAAAGAGAAGCAGGCTTTGCTTCTGTACAAAAATCCAATTTTTATCCTTGAATTGTGGGTGTTCCACATGTGTCTTGAATAATAATCTTTTATCTAGGCGTTTTCCAAGGCGTGTGTGTGTGATGAAGTTTAATTTGGGTGATGATAAGAGCAAGCTGCCCATGATATGATATGATATGATATGATATGATATGATATGATATGATATGGTATGATATGATATGATATGATATGATACACAGTATATGATATGACATATTGCTCTCTCTCGTCTCTGGAGCTTTGCCAGGTTGTGCATAAGTGATTTTTAAATTAAGCCATTTAAATTTTTGGTTCTTCTGTTCCTCTGTCCAGGTTTTGCGAGTCTCCCTCCAGTGACCCTGAGACGCCAGGTGGGCGTGGCCGGGGGAAACGGATGCGATTGGCTATCGCTGAGCGACCCTGCGTCGAGCCCGCCCCCGCTGCCAAGGTCAGGGGCCTATCACAGCACAGGAGCCGCGGAGGGGGCGTGGCCGGAACCGCTGGACCAATCCACAGCAAGGGGCGGAGAGGCAGCCTGAACCTCATTAACAGTAACTGTAGAGCGCCTCAGTCTTTCTTCACCGTGGAGGAGGTGAAACCTACGAGCACCTCCTCCCTCTCCTCCTCCGGGAAGCGAAAAAACAAACCGCCGGCCGACCTGGACCTCAGCCTGGTCTCCTCTGACGACGTTAAAAACGGGAACGGGAAGAGGATCCGGGCCAAGTCCCGCAGCGCCCCGTCCACGCCGCAGGGCAAGTCCGACCCCTCGTTCATGGACCCGGGAGGAGGTTGCGCCTCCTCGCCTCCCCCTCCCATCCTCATCGACTGCCCCCACCCCAACTGCACCAAGCGCTACAAGCACATCAACGGCCTGCGCTACCACCAGACGCACGCACACCTGGAGGCCGAGGAGCAGAGGAAGCCGGAGCTGGAGACCATGAAGGACGGGGAGAGCGAGGAGCGGCTGTCGGACTGCGAGGAAACCATCGGCAACCTGACGTACGACCTCTCCGAGACCAACAGCAACGCTAATGCTAACAGTTCCTCCAAGAAGCCCGCCCCGCTGTACAAGGTAACAACAGTGGGTTCTCCTAAGAACAGACGGCTCCTCCTCAGTACCGACCACAGCCCCACGGCCAACTCCAAAACCAGAAGAACCTCGCTGCTGAAAGACGGGCTCATCGACGACCTGAGCAACCTGCCCATCATCTCCAACATGACCGTGGTTCTGGAGAACTGCATGGTCCCGGACAGGAACTCCACGGTGGAAATGCCCAAACTAGAAGCCGAGGGTTTGATCGACAAGAAGGGAGGAGGCTGCGACAAGGGAAAAAAGGCCAACGGGAAGGTAGAGAAGCTGTCCAAGTCGCGGACCAACCGGCCGATCGCCCCGGCCCCCGCTCCCCCCAAGCTGATCGCCATCCCCAACACCGCGTACCCCACCAGCACCAACACAGCCGATACCGCCACCTCACAGCAACAGCAGCCCTCGCCCATGGCCGCCGTGGGCCTCACCAGTAAAAACCTTCCCCTGAAGCCCATCAAACCAAAGCTGAGCATCGTGGTGGAGCCGAACCTGGTCAAAGCCACCCTGGTCACCTGCAGCAAGGAGACCAGGAAGAAAGAGAAACGGAGGCTGAAGGACAAGCACAGCAAAGACACGCCCACCAGGACGCCTAACGGGGACAGCGGCGGAATCAAAATGGAAGACGGCGGCGGGGGATCTAAGATGGCTGCCAAGGAAGCTTCCGGAAGCCTTCTGAAGGAGCACCTCAGTAAGCAGGAAGTGATGAACGGGCTGACGGAGAGCCAGGAGAGCAGGATGGCCAGCATCCGCGCCGAGGCCGACAAGGTCTACACCTTCACCGACAACGCTCCCAGCCCCTCCATCGGCGGCTCCTCGCGGCTCGACGCCGGCGGCAGCTGCCTGGCGTCGGCGGACGGCAGCAGCAAGAACAACAGCCCCGCCTACTCCGACATCTCGGACGCCGGGGACGATGGCGGATCCTCCGAATGTCGCTCGGACGGGCCCAGGTCCAAGTCCGGCTCCTCCGCCTCCTCCGAGGTGACCTCTAACAGTAACCACGGTAACCCCGGAAAAACCCCTCCCACGGCGTCCGTCCCGTCCTCGAAAGACCCCCAGTCCCCGTACTACCACGGCTACGAGCCGTACTACCTGCAGGGCTTCATGCAGGCCGACAGGCAGAACAGCAGCAGCTCCTCCTTCCACAAGAGTTCAGCTCACGACGGCAAGGGGAAGGACAGGAAGGAGGACCTGAAGGAGGACGACAAAAGCTCCTCCCACGAGTTCTCGGACTCTAAGAAATCCGACGGTCCGCCTCAGTCTCAGCTCCAGCTGGCGATGAGTCAGACCCAGACCGCCCTGGCCCAGTCCCTGTACTACGGCCAGTACTCCAGAGGACTGTACATGGACCAGAAACTGTTACTGGCCTCCAAATGCTGCGACCAGCCGCCTGGCGGCAAGCAGAGGGGCGAGAGGGGACAGGGGGTGAGAGACAGCGAGGAGGTTAAACACATGGTCGGGGGTTCAGCTGGCGGACCCCTGCTGGCTAAAGGAGTGGACGGCGTTAAAGGGTGCTGTCCTAAGCCCGTCCTGTCCTACGTGGAGATGGGTGAGAGAGGAGAGAGGGGTGAGAGAGGGGAGAGGGGACAGAGTCTGGGGGCCAAGTCGGCGCACGGCGGCATGGTGGACCAGCACCAGGTCTCGATGAAAGACTGTGATGACATCAAGTCATCCTCCTCTTCCTCTTCTTCATCACTCCACAACCAGAACAGTCAGACAGATCTGGACTCAAATGTTTCCTTTTCCAGTGTAAGTTTCTCCCTCTGTCTATAGCCCGCCGCCGCCGGTGATGTGTTGGTGTGTTAAATGACTGTTGTTGATATTCAAAGTATCACAAAGAGATTAATCATACATTGTGTACAGCAAATCCAATAGGTGCTAATAACAATGACGATGTGGTTTGTGTGGTGCTATAGATGTGCTTTGGCATCAAAGCTAAATGGTGTGGCTTGATTTGATGAATGCAAATGGTTTTAATGTTTTGAGTGTGAATCAAGGGGGAAAATGTGTCATTTCAACTGTAGCTGTAAATGTAAAACATTCAACACATAAACAAGCAAAAGAAACTTTTCTAATACATACGTGTTGGTTTTGATATGAGCTGATTTTTCAGAAATATTGTACAGATTTTTAACATGTCATCTCACGCTGCAGTTATCCGCTAACTCTAGTGACACTGGGTCAAGAAACAAAGTGTTTGATTTGTACAAATTGAACAAAGGCCGTGTTGGGGAGGTAATGCTGTTTTCCTTCAGTCTGACCTAAATTCTGCAGTTTATCAGGTGTTTATCTTGATTTGTGTCAATGGGCGGGACGCCATGCTCCTCTCATCCCACTTCAAAATGGCCGCCTGTTGAAACGTCGTCATCCTTCATCAACATCACCCACCAGAGCCAGTGATAGATGGTCTGTCTATGGCTCTGTTCACACCAGTACTCAGTGTTTCCTCTATAGTCACTCAGCAGCGGTGGGCCGCCACAGCAAGAAATTCTCCGCCCCTGCCAAAAGAAAATGTGAAAATGAAAGTAGCGCTATAATTTAGCCTGTTTTCCCACCCAAAAACACAAAAGAGAAAAGAGCGTAGCATTTAGACTTATTATTAAAAAAGTATCGAACAGTTTTAGCACCACAACTGGCTTTAGAACCAAAAACTGGACAGAGACATGGACGGATGTTGAACCGACCCCAAAATGACTCCCACCCACCACTGTTAACAAAGAATTATAGGGGAAACACTGCAACTAGCACCAACACTTGTCCCCATCGATCTAGCCCTCAGACGGCCCGGCCTGGGCTCACCGCCTCGCTCACAGCAAATACTCGGAGCTACAGAGTCAACATGGGGAGGAGGCTGAGGAGGGCGAGGCCGAAAGGGCAAAGGAATGGGGAGCTACCATGGAGCCTGCCGGGGCCAAGATGACCGCAGGAGGAGTGGGAGGAGGAGGAGGAGGAGAAAGAGGAGGAGGAGGCGGCGATGCTAAAAAAGCCAGAGCCCACGGATCCCACGAACTCCCGCTCGCCCTCGACACGGAGGACTCCGATAGGCTGGAGGGGCTCGAGGAGCAGGGCCAGGAGCCGCTGGGAGCGCTGTCCGAGGAGTCCCAGAGCGCCCGGGCGGCGGTGTCTCCTCCCATGACGCCCCAGCAGCCCTACATCCAGTACCAGCACTCCTCCTACCCGCCCTACCTGGCCATGTGCGAGAGCGGCGGCGGCTCCTACCGAGGAGTGTCCCCGACTCTGGTCCACAACTATCCCGGTAAGACTCCGCACCGGGTTTGACGGGGTTTCAGTTGAAGAAGAAAAATTGCCTGCACTCAAAAGTCAAAGCTCAGGCTCGCTTTATTTTCTCTTTTTACTTCTTCAATCAATGCAGAATATAAAACATTTAAAAAAAAAAGAATGCACTACACAGACACTTCAGCACTAAGACCTTCCTCAGTGTGCAGGCCATTTTTCTTCTTTGAGTGTCATATTCAACTGGTTCTGAGCACCAGAATAGATTTTTGCTCAGGGGGATTTCATTTCAAAACACTACTTGTCCATTTTAGATGTTAAATGCTCCACATTGTAAAAGATTACATCCTCATAAAATGTTACTGCTTTGTAAGTAAAGGGCTCAAGGTAGCAGAAAATCACCTTTAGTAGTGAGTTTTACTTTTATGCCAGCAGTCACTTTGTCAGAGTAGATGTTACATTTTTATCTCATTTTGGAACCAAACTGTTTATTTTCTGCACGGAGACTGTTGTGCACTGGTTTATATCCAGTCTCTGTATTAGACAACTATCCTGGTAAACACTTTAGAAACTAGAAGGGCACTTGGAGAGCGCAGACCTCCGCCAAGGTTCATGCTATTATTGCTTGTTCGTGAGTCAGATCCGGATCCGCTCCTAAATTTAATGGGTTCTTCCTTGGCCCATGCTACACCCTTCCACCAAGTTTCATGAAAATCAGGCCAGTAGTTTTTCCGTAATCCTGCTAACAGACAAACAAACAAACAAACAAACAAACGGCACTGAAAACATAACCTCCTTGGCGGAGATAACAAAGAGGTCACGGGTCAGCAGTCCTGGAGCTGGTAGGGATTCAGTCACTTGCTCAAGGACACTTCAGCAGGGCGGATGCTTGATGTGAAGGAGGTTGAACCTCGGTCCTCTGGTTGAAGGGCAGCCTTCCTAACCACTTGCCACACAGAAAAGATAAGATAAGATAAAATAAGATAATCCTTTATTAATCCCACAACGGGGGAATTTACAGTGTTAGCCTACAGCAGCAAAGGGGATAGTGCAAAAGCAAGGGAAAAAGGCATCAGTAAAAAGCAAGATACAGTATAATAAATACATAAGTAAACAGTTACAGTAAACGGTTGAATTCACATTATTGCACATAGGAAATATTGATATTGCAGTTTGGTATACATTGATATTGCACATGAGTGAATTTGTTCAGACTTGGTGTGTGTGGTCTACTGGGAGCAGTGTTGGTTGTAAAGTCTGACAGCAGCAGGAAGGAAGGACCTGCTCCTCTCCTGAAGCAGCCCGTCACTGGAGGAGCTGCCCAGTGCTGCATGGGGTGGGACATGTTCTCCATCAGGGATGATAGCTTAGCCATCATTCTCCTTTCTCCCACCACCTCCACTGGGTCAAGGGTGGGATGCCCCCTTGACCCAGTGGAGGTGGTGGGAGAAAGGAGAAAGGACAGAGCTGGCAAAGAAGGTCCTCAGGAATGCCCCCTGCACTCCAAAAGACCTAAGTCTCCTCAGCAGATAGAGTCTGCTCTGGCCTTTCTTGTAAAGGAAAATTGACTTATGTTGGACTTGTGATATTAGACAGTTCAATAATTATGAACATGAGAATCTCTGTCATAAAGCTGGAATCGAGAAAACTGAGTCACTGATCTGAGTTATGAAGAGACATGGTTGTTTGTTCCATCGTTTTTTGCTTCTCTATTAACTGTGAATGGTAGGTTTGAGTTTCTGGCCTCATGAAATGTGTCTTTGAGCTTTCACACCCAAACAGACTTTGTGTCATTATAGTACTGGCACCTCTGAACCATAAAAATGTGCTCATATCTCCGGATAATTACCCTGTCAAAGTGCTGTCAAAGTGTCTAGAAATTTAGCTTCCTGTTGTCTCTCAGTGGAGAAGAGACAAACAGTGTGACTTTTTGGCGTCTAGTTAGATTTGCACAAATGTAGACTGAGATGTCTGCGATCAAAGGGAGAACATATGGTACTTCTGTCACAGGGGGGATTCTGGCTTTGATAATGAGGCTGAGGTGAGCTGGTGATGAGAGAGACCTGCTGTAACCGTGGTGACGGCTTCACAGCAGCCGGTGTGTTCATCTCTGTCGAAGTGTCTTTGAGCACTAAACTGAACCCATGGCTGCCACTGCGGGCGACCTCTGACCTCTGACCTCTGACCCCTCTGGTGTGACTAAGAGAGATCTGCAAAAACCAAATCCACAGTTTTATCCACAGTTATGTCTGTCTTTATTATCCCTAAGAGGGAAGGCAGCAGCATCTACATTAGAAAAGCCGTTAAGACATGAAGGAATTAGACATGGAGAGGAAAACTAAGAATAAAAAGCACTGAAAACCCAAACATCAAGAACCAAAGAAACAAAAACATTTAGTTTGCTGAAAAGCGCATTCAGCTGCTGTCGTACTTTAGTTATAAATATGTGTAATATGGCAATTAAATGGCTCTAAAAATAAAACTGAGTAGGAGTACATTATGAAATTCTTTGTTTTACATGGCTATATAAACTTACTTTGCGTGTGTGGGTGTGCATCTGTGAATATGTGTTTCTTTGTCTATGGCTGTGTGTGTGTGTGTGTGTGTGTGTGTGTGTGTGTGTGTGTCCCAGGCTTCCACTACCCTCTGTACGGTAAGACGGCGGGCAGGGAGGACTCGGAGGTGAACCAGCCCAGCAGAGGAGGAGCGGTGAGCAGCAAGCAGAGCAGCGACTCGTCGGCCCTGGAGCTGCTGCAGCAGCAGAGCCATCAGTACCACGGGAAATCACCTGCTGTGAGAACCACTCGCTCTCACTGACTTTATTTAGGCTCCGTTCACACTGCAGCTGCACCTGTCCCCAGGCTGATTTTTATTTTCTCTCACATGTACGGTGGCCGAGAGAGCTCAACGCACTTCAGCTTAAGAAAACACATGCATGCAATAGACAAAACACAAGCAAATTAAGAAAACATCTTCATCAATTTGACAACACATACGCTGCAAATACACACAACACAACCAAATACACACAACACAACCAAATACACAAACACACTGTAAATACACACAACACAACCAAATACACACAACACAACCAAATACACACAACACAACCAAATACACAAACACACTGTAAATACACACAACACAACCAAATACACACAACACAACCAAATACACACAACACAACCAAATACACAAACACACTGTAAATACACACAACACAACCAAATACACACAACACAACCAAATACACAAACACACTGTAAATACACAAACACACTGTAAATACACACAACACACTGTAAATACACACAACACAACCAAATACACACAACACAACCAAATACACAAACACACTGTAAATACACAAACACACTGTAAATACACAAACACACTGTAAATACACACAACACAACCAAATACACAAATGCGCTACAAGTAGCACAGACGACAACGGCTCTGTTTCCAGGGGACACAAAAAAGTGATGAACCCGGCTGGGACACACTTGTTGTTCAATGCTTTGTGACTTTTGAAGTTATTGAAGAAGTAAAATGTATGTTTTTTTGGTTTATTTTAACGTTTATTTTAGCGTTTCTATATTTGGTTGTGTTGTGTGTATTTGCAGCGCATCCCACTGAGCAAAAGACGTGATTTCAACGTCTCGTCTGTGCTTTAGCTCTCATATAGCCCAGGATCATTACGGCTATGTATAGACCTATTTTAGACCAAGCAGTAAATACATTATTACAATGAATAAACATCTGTAAATACCAAAAATATGCACCAGAGAAGTCCTGTAGACTAGCCTACAAGATAATTATCTGAGCACAAGAAGTAATTTCAACATTGCGTCTATGCGTAGCTCTCATATAGTCCAGGATAATTTTGTCTATGTATAGACATCTAATAAACTTTCACTTTTCAACCCCATTTAAACTTAATTTAGCCTAGACGTCTATGGGCCATTTAGACGTGTTTTAAACGTCTAATCAATGTAAAATTGCTCAGTGGGATGTGTTGTCAAATTGATGAAGATGTTTTCTTAATTTGCTTGTGTTTTGTCTGTTTGCATGTGTTTTCCTAAGTTGCAGTGCGTTCAGCTCTCTCGGCCACCGAACATGTGACACAGATCTGATTTCTTCTAATCAGTGTGAAGAGCAAAAAACTGCCTGAAAGAGAAAGAGTTAAAACAATAAGAAAAAAGCCAAATACAACAGGAATAAAACAAATTTAATAGACGCTGCCTGTAAAAAATGGACGCTGGTGATGAATGCTTGATACAGTCAATTGCTATTATTCTAGTCTTTACATTTAATTAACTCTAAATTATGTGGAAAAGTGTTTTCTGTACCATCACAAGCACAAGAAAATACATGACTTGTTTTGGAGGCATGACTTGCCAAAGTGTGTGAATGTGATTATGGTGTTAATGAGACTTGAATATTAAAACAGCAACAGGAAAGCAATAATGCTGCTGGTGCGATTGACACAATTACTGCTAACATACCCAACATGATAGTTTGCTGCCACAAACAGGTTTGAATTGTTGTTAAGTGATTTCTCAGCAGTGCAGCAGGAGCCTGGTGGCAACAAGGCTGCTAACAAAAGTGACAAATGTTTCATTAACACGCACAACACGAGCACAACGCTGCCTATGATATGCAGCAGCAGCCATTTAAATTTCATAGTGCGTGTGGTAGACTGGCCCAGTTCAGCAAGTTACACAGCAAGATGTCTGTTTGAGAACCATGGAGGCAGGAAACAGTCATATATCTCCAGTGGCTTACTGACTGTAAAAAACCAAGAGTCATTTATATCGTCTGCAGTCCACAGAGTCTCTGCTCTGCAGCAGAGGTCCTGCTCTCCCTGGCTGTGCCTTGTCTATACTGGACTGTGTTAGCTGTCAGTTTGTCTCTGCCAGGAGTGGAAAGATACCAAAACATCTTCCTCAAGCAGAAGTTAAATTACTGGTGTAAAAATCTACTTAAGTAATAGTAAAAAGCAGCTCATTTAAAATGAAGTCATAGTGTAAAAGTGACTGAGTTACTTTAAATAAAACAGACATTGTTACATATGATCTTTCAAATCCAATGCAAAAAGGACAAGGAGTTCAATATGTTATGTAAATGTTTTTATAGACTATGTTGAGCTTATAAAAATTTAGACTTCATGTCTTTATTTCATCTGTGATATAAAAAAAAATGAAAATATCTATCCCTGTTATTCAGTTACTGCACTGATGTTTCTTTCGCTATTAGCTTGTTAGCTATCCAAATAGCAACGCTAATGAACTAGCAGGACAACAACCAGGCTAACGCAAACATATGTGTTAACCTATTGGGCTAATGCTAACTAAGATATCATGGATGAATTTGATTATTTAATATCAGAGTTAGTTAATGTTACAACCGCATTATTGTGCATATTTGATGCAGATGCAATTTATAATTTGACAGTTTCTGATGCAGTGTTTATGGAGAGAATTTTTACTCTGTAATGGAATGCGATTTAAATGCGAAGAACAATCCTTCAGCCAAATGTAAACACAAAAAAGCAACTCACTTACAGTAAGAACAGTAATGTAATCTGTGATTAGACCACCGCTGGTCTCTGCACCAGTGTCACCAAGACAGAAGGACCTGAAGTGACCCTGGGTTTGTGGAGAACAGAGAGAGGAAGTGGTAATGCTGCAGACAGAAGTGACAGATATCTCATCAACATGAACAACATGAAGGAACAGTTTGCTATAGTAGGTTGGAAAGGAAAAGTGAAACTCCAGTTGTGTCTGTTCCCACAGCCTGGAGAGAAGGGTTCACCAGAGGGAGAGAGAGAGACGGAGCGAGAGAGGAACCATGTGTCGTTCGCCCGGCATCTTCACACACACCATCACACACACCTGGGTATGAGCTACAATCTGATGTCAGGACAGTACGACATCTACCAAGGTAAAACTGCACAGCGGCTGCCATGTCTCTGATTCAAACTGAAGCAGATTAATCTCTAAACAGAATAAACTTTATTTTATTTTTTATTTTTTTTTCAAGGATAAAAATGTAAGCTACTTTGAATTAGTTATTTAAATACTAAACAAGAACTGGAACACATCAGAAATAGAAACTGAAATTGATTTCAGATTCATCTGATAGTTGTATGCTGGTGTTTCAGAAAGGCTTTATTAGCACAAAAACAGAAAATCTGTTAAATATTTCATCTTTCCAAGGACAGACTTGATTTTTTTATTGTCTTTGTGTGTTGAGGTTTAAATCTGTCTATCAAACAACAGCAAGTTACAGTAGATTTTATCTGATGTGCCGTCACACAGTGTATGATGACATTACAAGTCTGTTAACCAACAGCAACATGAGCTACAGTACATCTGTCATTATCAGTGCCTGTTCAAGGTTTGATCAATTATAGTAGGTTCGTCTTACTGTCTGTGTGTTTTGAGGGTTTGATAGTTCACATCAGATTTTCTCACTGTGTTCTTGTTCTCCTGTGTGTTGAAGGTTTGAGCTCCAGATCGCTGGTCTCCAGTCAGCAGGTGGCAGGACACTCCTCTACTGGTAGGACACCTTCCTTCAAATACTGGCTCTGTAGTGTTAGTATCAGGCCATGTTCCCTTAATATATTGACACTGTAGTATTGATAAGAAGCTATGTTCCCTAAACAAATTGACATGTTAGTATTAGCGCCAGGGTATGTTCCCTTAACATATTGACTGAGTATAAGTACCAGACTGTGTTCCCTTAACATATTGACTGAGTATAAGTACCAGACTATGTTCCCTTAACATATTGACACTGTAGTATTAGCATCAGACTATGTTCCCTTAACATATTGACTGAGTATAAGTACCAGACTATGTTCCCTTAACATATTGACATTGTAGTATTGGTAGCAGGCTATGTTCCCTAAACATATTGACATGTTAGTATTAGCCCAGCCTGTGTTCCCTTAACATATTGACTCTGTAGTATTAGCATCAGGCTATGTTCCGTATGTTCCTACACACACACACACACACACACACGCGCACACACCACTAGTGGCCGATTTGGGCTAGCTGGTAGCACTATTTGTCTTTTTAAAGTTATATTGGCCTTATTTATATTTGGATATCACAGAATGCCAGTTTCTATACTGAATATCGTTTACACCCCAGATGGGTTTTCAGTGTGGATCCCAGGCTCATAGTTTATATTCTTAGTTTGTATCTTATAAAATGAATTGGCAAAAGGCCCACGTAATAAAACAATCTGAAATGCAAACCGAGAGCAAAATGAGATACAGAATTGTCTCATTTTCAGGCAGTCTGCTGGGTCAATAAATCTAATATCCACCTTTCTCCTTGGAATCACAACTCACTGCTTATTCTGCTCTCTAAAGCTTGTGCCTTGTTGCCTAAATTATCATCCAGATAGATCATTACTTACGCTGCAATATTTTCCATACATTTTCATAGCCCATATATCACTGCTTCTGTTTCAAAGCGTGAAAGAACGTGAAAGAGCAGCATAATGTGATGAGTAACTCTCCAGAACAAATGACTGCTGCAAAGACTGCAATTATCTGTAAATGAGAACTGCTCTGAAATACGGAGATTAACAGGAGTAAAGCCGTCATGGGAAGCTCAGTGGAAGAGAATTGAATTAAGGCAAAATCCTGGGAAAAACAGGAGTGTGGACTGGTATGGTAGCTGGGGAAACCCAGATGTAAACTATTTGAAGATAATGTTTCACACCGCACACATGCACTGGTAGCCATTGTGTAAAAGCAATAATACCCATGAGGGAGTCTCTGACTGTCATTATGGGGAGTTCAGTGCTCAGCTTGCATGGATTTTTCAAGGCCACCAGCAAGACAGATGTTTTCGTATTGAAGCAGCCTATATTTTGTACCAATATTCAAAATCATTCCATTTTTTTTACATGTTTTCCCCAGAACTGTATTCTTGTCAAGGTGGAAAAAACATCATTCAGACTAGGGCTGGACGATAATTCAATATTATCGTTTCAGTGGAATTATATTGTGACGATATGAAGATATTTTAATATCGTGACACATTTCTGCTATCTAAATTGATGATGACAAGCAAATTTTACTTAAAAACTCTCATAAAATGAGGTATGGTAGGAATATTGTTTGAATATTTCTGTTTTGTTTGACACCACACCTAACATTACCATTCGGTTCAATGAGATGAACATTCATTTGATTATTTAATGTGATTTTGCATACATGAACCATATCGTGATATATATTGATATCGAGAAAAATCGTTATATTGATTTCAACCATATAGCCCAGCCCTAATTCAGACCATCATGGGACACTAAAACTCTCCACTGAAACCAGACTGATGAAATTCTTTCAGTGTCAGCAGCTCTTTGAGGCAGAGTGACCCACCACACCTGTTCAATGGTGGAGAAACTCTGGGAGACATTACTGCCTTTAAATTAAAAATGTATTTACAAAAAAGACATTGAAATTTCATTGAAGGTTTAATGGACTGGTTTTATGTAGCTGTGGTCAGGGAGGAACCACTATGATGTCAGCAGTGGACGACATGCCCGGCCGATATCAGATGTTTAATAAAACGTCAATATCAGCCTGACAGTCATACCTGTAATCACAGAAAAAAAACGCCCTGTCTGGTATTATTGCTTCAATCAATCAACGGATCTAACTCTGACAGTTCCTATGGCGGCCACACTGATCCATCAGAAGACAGACAGAATTATTGATGATAGTTTTCTGTCTGTTGGTTTGTTTTGAGCGTCAACATGGCGGCGAGGCAGAGGAACAGGAAGCTTTGCTCATAACGGAGCTGCTTCATAGAAAACAGCAGAAACAGACTCTACAGTTTAAATTCAATAAGAAACTGAGCTGGAAAACCTCCAGTCATCCCAACGCTCCACCAGGCTTTCTCTGGTTTATCTTTGTTTTGGTCGGACTGTGTGCTAGTTTTTCCAAAACAAACATAGGAACGCCTCTGATTGGCTGAACGGTTTTTGAGGAATCCGTCTGTCCAGAAAAAGTTCAACTGAGGTAAAGTTTCTGTCCGTCAAAATAGATGGAAATCTGACAGACGGAGCGTCATCAGTCCTGTCCGGATAACAGACAGCTCTCATTGAAAATTAACTGAAATGAACAGAGACGGACAGACAAAACGGATTAATCTTGCCGCTGCCTCAGTGGGCAGGTTGTCCTAAAGGTTCGGGAGGCCGTCGCATGGCTGCAGGATCACAGGTTTGATCCCTGTAACGGCCCACGTCAGAGTGCTACCTGCTCACTCACTGTAAGTCTCTCTGGATAAGAGCGACTTAAGCCGTTCAGCTAAATGCCCAGAATGTAAATGTAAGCCTGTGTTTTGTCTCCTTGTCTCCACAGAGAGCGAAGGGAAGAAGTAGGACCATGTGACCACGTCTCACATGAGGAACGGCAGATTTATCAGACATCTATTCCATGGTGTTGAATAAGCTTCGCCTCGCTGAGAGGCAGAGAACAAAAAAAAAAAAAGAAACCTCTTTCATTTCTTACTAACAGCAACCACCCGTTTTATAACACACCACCAAGGAGCAGACAGACGGGAAGACGGACAGACGGACAGATGGAAAGTGGGATTGGGATCATTTTGAAGGACGAAATAACTGTACAAATCCAGAAACCTAGACTTTTGAAGCTTTCGATTTTGCAGAATTTGGACGGAAGCCCGGCAAGTGGCGTGTATAAAAGAAAAAAAAAGAAAACATCCCACAGCGCCGCCCACTCAGCCCTGCCACGGCTGCGTGTTCAACTTTATAAATGCACATTTATCGTAGTGTAATATGATCATATGATTGAATGTACTGATGATGACTTACATTATCCCAATAGTGTTGATCGTTTGTTTTTTTTAAAAACTCCTATTGGGAAACAGCATTAGGAAGCTAAAAAGTCTATTATTATCATTATGATTATTATTATTATGATTATTGAAGTGGTCCTCCTCCCCCCATAGTGCTGACGCTACATTTGTATTACTAACCTGTACTTGAGCGTAACCATGTTGATTGTATTGTCTTTATGTGAGAGTAAACCTTCACATCTACCTGCCCAGTGCCATGTAGGAACCCAGTGGTGTATATATTCTGTATAGATTCATGGCAGAGCACTAACATGCTTTATCGTACTCTATGTTTATTTCCATCAGCCATGCAGGGGAGCGGCGGGCGGCGGGGGGGAAGGCAGCAGAGTCAGAATCACTTTATCCTCCAGGTACAATAAACCTACAGGAACTTGACTTGGTGGCATTGTGATGTATGGCATTGCTGTTTATATTGCATTATCACATACAGTATATAGCATTTGGTGAGTGCTAAAGGTCTGTGTGTCATTTGATGAATGTTAACGGTGTATGGCATTTGGTGAATGCTGATGATGAATGCCATTTAGTGAATGCTAAAGGTATATGATGCTGTTTGCTGAACATGAAAGGTATATGTGCCATTTAGTGAATTCTAAAGCAGTGAATACTAAAGTAATTCATGCCATTTGCTAGATGGTTTTATCCAAAGCACCTTTAAAGAGAAACTAAACCTGAAGCCCAAAAGTGTAAAGCCTGTCAACTGAAGGTAAAAACCATGCTGCTGAAATTGCCATCTTCTATTGGCTGATCTTTGGTACCAGGTGATGTCATTCAAAGCTTGCATCGTTTTGCTACGATGCAAATCGTTTGCTGTCAATGGTGTGAAACGTCCATAATGGCTTTTGAGGTCTGTTCGATCCCGTTCAGGGTGATTCTGTATTTTCATTGGCTACGTACGAACGCCTGTCACCCGTTTGCACAATTGGCTCAGAGAATTCTTCGAGATTCTTCTTCTTTTCTTCTGAGTCAGTAGCAACCTGTAACAAACAATTTGCAACAGGACGTTCAATGCACTACTGTTTCCTTGGGCGATCCTTTTGGCGATTGAACACGCCCCAGGTGGTGACATCAGCTGGTACCAAAGATCAGCCAATAGCAGATGGCCATTTCATTAACACGCTTTTTCCCATTACATGCCAGGCTTTACACAGATTTGTGTTTGGGGTTTCGTTACTCTTTAAGTAAAATGAGCGCACACATTTTTACTGTTGGTGGCCCCAGTGGGAATTCAACCCCCAACCCTGGAAGTGTGAGCATGTTCTTTTGGGGACACAAAATTGCTCAAGTCAAAGCAGCCTGCTGTGTCCGGTCAGGGTCCCGTCAGGCTCGGCCCGCCCCGCTCCCTTGCTCTCTACAAGGTGACCCAGCTCTTACTCACTCCAGAGCCTCTGATAGACTGAGTTTGGTCAGGTTGTACTATTGGTGCCATACCACTGCCAGTGCCACTCCTCTACAACTAAGAACTGTTGGCTGTAAATAGGAAGCAAAGCCCTCTATAATCATCCATATTTTTGTGTTATCTTGATCAAAACTCTGGAGTGCTGTCCTGCTGTCTTTTTCATGGAGCGGACTGTCAAAAACTCCTTGATAGAGTTCTGTCGCATTCATGTGCACATCGGCTGTACGAGTTGTGGAGTTGGACACCCAATTTGCACGCGTTCATGTGCTTTTTGGTCGGAAATAAAAACAAAAATTGAGGTGCTGAAGCATCTCAATTGTTACGTCAGCTAAGCATGCTAACGCTATAGCTTGCAAGTTGCGTTTGATCAGGAGATAAAAGCGTCCTATCTGATTGATTTATCAAGTTTAAAGTAAGCAGTTATCTACAGTTAGCTACATCGCAACTCGGCCAATTTGTGTACCATCTAGTATCCCGATTTCCCAACAAGTGGTGCTTCCTGGTCGGAAAGTATATCCAATAATTCTGACAGCACATGAATGCACAATCAGTCCAGCTTGTACTATGGTCTTCTCTAGAAGGGAGAAGTGATGGCTGTAAATATGGACCAGTGTCCTCCATAACATCACCTTGGTGACCATACAGGCTTTACAGTTAGGTCACAATTTCCTAGCAGACATTTTTGGCGCCATCATGGAGGTCCAGTGGAGAATTGGCTGTGTGCACATAATGGCTAAATATATAACAACCAGGCTAAAAACAGAGAGATACCTGAAAAAGATTTGTGTGGTTTGGTTGCAGATCCATTCAGTAACGTTCTCAGTAAAAGTGAATAGTGTGATAAGGTGGATTTGTTTCCAAATGTAGGTTACTGTGACACAGTAAACTGTCTTGTCTTTAGCCCTAGTCTCTACTCCAAAACATGAAGAGTTGTAGCTTGAGAAGAGTCAGCTCAGTTAACCTGAACAAACTGTTAGCTAGCTAACTAGCCAGCAAACACACTGATGTTAATGTGAACATGCTAACGCTAGCTGCTACTAGATACGTTAGCTAGTGTGCTAATCAGATGTGTTAACAACAAGACAGTGATGGTTAGCTGACCAGATACTATGGTTAGCTAGCTAACAAGCTGACATTATCTAAACACTAAATCAATCAGATGGATCAGTGATGAAATGATCAGTTCCTAGTTAGTGGACCTCCAACATGGCCTCCAGAGGGTTACGTCACCTAAAAGCCTCCATTAAGATCATATGAGTTAGCAATGCAACAACCATGCAGCAGGACTGAAGCCAACAGGCCTGACAATAAAACCCTCATGGCCAAGCCTTCTCTACCAGCGGCTCTGCCTCACAACACCTTACCTGCATCGTATCAGTGGTCGTTCTATTACTTGAATATAGTGCTATGAACTCTGTTTACAAAATACTGTCATCTTTTGGGAGACACGGTGTTGTCTCATAAGGCTGCTTGGTATGTTCAGTTTATCCACCCGGTGTATCCAGTTAATTACATTGAAATCGTATAAACATGAAACCTGCTGTTGCTTTTTTATACTGTATATGCCTTAATTCATATGTTTGGCAATCATGATTAAAGGATGTTTATATATAGTCTTTTGTCTCGAGTTTTTCTTCTGAAATGCTGCTGATTAGGAAAATAACCTTCTTCTTTTGACTGCTCCCTGAAGATATGCAGTACTGTTATAGTTTATATGTGTATACTGTATATTACGTGAGAGAGTGTGTTTATTAATTAGTTTGCTGAAAGCGTGGGACTCTAACTTCTACTACAGTAGCCTACGTACTTCCAGCTTTTCTTTTAATGGCAGAGTGAATTGTCACCATTGTTGGTCAAATTGTACCTTAACATATAAGATTAACTGTTTCTAATGATAATATTTACTAATTTCTTTCAACTTTAAAGCTGACTTCCAGATGCTTTCAGCTAGCCCACATATTTTCTCCAGGAAATGTACATTTCTATTTATCTATTAATACATATTATTATTGTCATTATTATTAATATTATTATTAACCAGATTTTGTGTGTAGTGTAGCAGCTTTTCGAAAACAATGTTTACACAGCGTAAACTTAAAATTAGTGGCAGTAGTACTAGTCGTATGTATGGTTCGTGGTAGTAAATAATAGTAGTGGTATTCTCTCTAAAGCTTTGGGGATTCAACACATTTCTTTCTTTCTTTCTTTCTTTCTTGCGCGCCCCCTGCTGTCTCCCTCCCCCCCAGCAGGGGGCGCGCACCGCCTGAGCCTCTCCCATCAACTCTTCCGCTGTTAAAACAAAATGGGTGGCGCCAAAGCTTGACAACAAAGCGGCTGTTTGCTGCAACGGACAGCCTCCAGTAAACAAATCTCATCTGTTTATTCTCCAGAACCACGTTAGAAACTAAAGTAAGGCGTAAAGTTAGAAATTTAAACAGACAGTCACAGTCGACGTTGGTTTGTGAAAGTTTCCTCTGCGGGTTTTACAAATGTCGACATGGCTTCGAAGACAGACCAACTTCTCATCGTTGTGTCCATTCTGGAAGGTAAGTTTCTGTTCTGTTTACCAGCTAACTAACTGCTAACTTGAAAACCAACGTCAAATTATACAGTACACATTGCCTGTGTGAGTCGAAATGTGCTGACATTAGCAGATATTAGTTAAATCTCTGTCATAAGTGAAGTAACGTTACAACTAGCTGACTGACTGGCTGACAGCAGCCTGTTGCTACTGGTGATGGACAGCTTGGTTAGCTAAATCCACTTTAAAACGGATTTTACCCGCGTTGTTCCAGAGAATCCAGTCCTACTCTCCCAGAGCCAGAAACAACCACAGCAGGAAACTTTACCTTTTTTATGTACCAGCCACTTTCACTATTTTACCGGCCAACTAGACTTTTGGGATAAAAATAGGACTCCAGATGATGGTTGATTATTTGCTTGCTAAGTAGCTGCTAGAGCAGACTATTTTACCAGTCACTCCTGTTTTACCAGCCAATTTCTAGAATAGAATACAAATGACAGCTGGTTACTTGTAGAGTAGACTAATTTACCAGCCACTTTCACTACTTTACCAGCCAACTAGCTGTTTAAAATAGAATAGAATAGAATAGAATAACTCCAAATGATGGTTGGTTACCTGCCAAAGTCGCTGCTCGATTAGACAAATTTACCAGCCACAGCCAAAATCTATCTGTATTTGAGTCATGATGGTGATAATTTACCAGTCTGAACCATCAAGAGAAACTTTATTGAGCTCTTCCATTAACAGCTAAATGTTGCCTCTAACAGGAAAATCCATTACTAACAAGTTAACATGTTTTATGCACTTTGAGTTGTAATTTTTCTGGGGTACAGATGATTCACAGTGTTGTTGGTTGCTAGATTGCTGCCTCCTGGCAGAGACTGGCCCACAGTTTCCCTGTTGTGGATGACAGCTGAATTAAAGCCAAGGCTGTTGTGCAGAACTGTCTGTTGTGCAGAACAGTCTTGTCCTGGTTATGAGTTTGTCTGCCAGGGTTCCCACAGGGCCTTGGAAAACTATGAAAGAAAATAGAAAACGCTTTTGAAAATGAATGGATGGCCTTGAAAGTAGCCGACTATTTTACTAAAAATGTGGCAGAACATAAGTAGAGATTCCCGCACACTGTCTATACTTGCATTAAAACATTTATTAGAAAATAAGCAAAGTTTCGGTAGTGAGACCTTCGTCAGGCAAATATATACATACAGGAGCCTGGTTGAAAGCATCTTATCATTTAACATAACAGCTTGGTGCGGCAACTTGAGTGTAACAAGCAAAAACAAGCTCTCCAAAATTTTTAAAATTGCAGGGAAGGTCATTGGCAAGTCACAAAAACAACTTTGCAATATATTTGACAGTGCTGTACACAGGAAGGCTAAACATATAACTGCAGACACCTCACACCCACTGCACCCAGAGTCTGAGCTGCTCCCGTCTGGCCGTGGATTCAGGGTCCCAAGGGCCAGCCGGAACATATACAAGAAGTCTTTTATTCCCTATGCCATACAGGTATTCAACACAGAATTACTGTATCAGGGAACACTTGTATTTCATAAGATTTGCTCTCTGGTATTATTTATATAACCTATTTGCTGCTACCTGCCCATTTGCATTATTGTATGTTGTATATTTGTATGTTTTAATGGTGTGTTGTGCTATGCATAATGTATGTACTCTTGTTGTACTTTGGGAAAAGCCAAAGACAAATTTCCACTGAGGTGGACAATAAAGTCAATCAAATCGAATCAAGTCAAAATATATATCATATCTGCCAGCTTCCCAGTCCTCTCCTACGCACCTGTCTCCTGGTATAGGTGTGTGAAGAACCATAGTTTCCTTCACTAAAATGTGGCACCCAGATTCCTCAGTCTGCCTCTCTGGATCTGCACTTCCCATCCTGAGGAAGTTACTGTCCCGTCCCTAGTCAGGAGTGTCAGTGTAAATCTTCCTCTGCCGTTCCCAGGTCGTCATTTCCCGAAGAGCCAGCGCCACAGTCTGGTGGTCCAGGCTCGGTTCGACGGGGAGCAGCTGGCCACAGACCCGGTGGACCACAGGGAGCAGCCTCAGTTCTGCACGGAGCTGGCCTGGGAGCTGGACCGCCGCACGCTGCACCAGCACAGGTCAGCAGCTCTCTGGACTGTGTTGTGCTCACTGGGATTCACTTACTCAAGAGGCAACTTGTAGTTATATTAATCTACAAAGAGGAACGCTGCTTTGGCTTCAGTGTAGAGTGGAGAGGTGCTCATTGAAGCTTAGGTGACAGGGAGTAGCAGAAAACATGATTCAAGGCACTCTTCCCATGCAAGTGAATGCAAAGTTTGGGAGTTTTGACTGTGGTTGTCAAACCATGAGCCACTGTGGCAGAAATCCAGTCACTGTTCAGAGCTCCTGTTCTATTAAAATCATATTTGGTTGGTTTAGCATCAATTGACTACTGTTTTGTTTTTTATTTTATTTTAGCATTGAAATAACTCCGCTTTCACAATCTCTCCATGACTTTTCCAAGACTCATTTTCTGTAAAAACCAGTGTTGATACTAGATCTTTAAAATCACACAAGGACATAATCGTTATAATAATAATAATAATTATAATAATAACCTTTATTTGTATAGCACCTTTCATACACAATAGGGCTGGGCAATATATCAATATTATATTGATATTGTGATATGAGACTAGATATCATCTTAGATTTTGGATATCGTAATATTGTGATATGGCATAAGTGTCTTTTCCTGGTTTTAAAGGCTGCATTACAGTAAAGTGATGTCATTTTCTGAACTTACCAGACTGTTCTAGCTGTTCTATTATTTGCCTTTACCCACTTAGTCATTATATCCACATTACTGATGATTATTTGTCAAAAATCTCTTTGTGTAAATATTTTGTGAAAGCACCAATAGTCATCCCTACAATATTGTTGCAATATCGATATCAAGGTATTTGGTCAAAAATATTTGATGTTGTCCATATCGCCCAGCCCTAATACACAACATGCAGCTCAAAGTGCTTTACATCAATAGAAGGCAAATAAAAGACAGATAGAAAGGCAAAATTCATTAAAAGAACAAGCAAAGTGCATTGAATAGAATAGAAAGAAAAAAAGAACACAATCAATTTAAAAAGTTAAAAAGAAGGCTAATTAAAAGCTAAGCTGAAAAGGTATATTTATCCCCTTCAGTGGAGGGCTTGTTGGCCTTCTCTTAGTTGCCCAAAATCCATTGGCCTTGTCTGGTGTTAAATATTGTGTTTGGTGAATGTTGGAATCCCCCAGCCTGTGTGGCCAGCAGATGGAGAAAGTGAGTCTCCAGCTCTGCATCATATTCCTGTATGTTTCCCTGTCTGTCCTCCAGGCTGCAGAGAACTCCCATCAAGCTTCAGTGTTTTGCTGTGGACTCGGTCAGTAAGGCCAGGGAGAGTGTGGGATACATCGTCCTGGACCTCCGGTCTGTGCAGGAGGTCAAACAGGTAAAACTCTTCTCCCTCTGTCCTGACATCAAGACATTTTGAAATAGATGAGATTAGAAGTTTGTTTTGAGCAGGATTGATGTCAGGATTGATGTCAGCTGACAAGATCTGTTTGGCTCCAATCAGAGTGCCAAGTTTTTGTCACTTTCTGATATGATGTTAGAGTTTTTGCTCACCTGATGCTGAAGTGAAATGTTACGATGAAATAAATAAGAGTTCAGTGACAACAAAGTCTGACTGTGCAGAATTCTGTTTATTTCTGAGACACAAATCTTTCCAGCGATGCCATTGGCTGCTAGAATGTAAACAACAATTTAAAAATGTCATTACAAAGTGACAATAATATAATTTGGATGGAGAGCTTGTGAAACTGTGATGGTCAAGAGTCTCATTAGTGATTACTACAGCAGAATAACATGGAGCTGATATCACCATTCATGTTCCTGACAGCAGAATAACATGGAGCTGATATCACCATTCATGTTCCTGACCCACCATATGTAATGTCACATTTTTGTACTGCGATATATTGAATATCGATATATTGTCCCATCACTACTTTTAAACTATCCAAACTATCCTTTTGAGTTTAAGATGAAAATCTATGAGATTTTATACATTGAAGCCTCTTAAATGTTATTCATGGTGAGTAAGTAAGTAAGTAAGTAAACAGCCAGTATTTGGAGTCAGTTGGCTGGTAAAATAGTGAAAGTGGCTGGAGAGTTTCCTGGACAGGTTATGATACATTTTTGTTGTTGTTGTTTTTTCTGTCTCGTCCAGGAGCCTCGCTGGTATCCGTTGCTGAGCAGTAAATACACCAAACAGCGTCCGGCCATCCTGCTCAGCGTGCTGCTGGAGAGCGACACCAAGCCCTCCGAACCCTCTCCTGATAGGTTCAAAGCCAAGAAGGCCCCGCCCCGACAAGGTCAGCTGATCCAGGAACACTGCTGTTGGTTCTTAAATCTTGTGTAGCTTTGTTTGTGTTGTTCTTAGATCTGTGAGATAGATAAATGCAGAGGTGGACAGTACAGACCGTTAAAGCCCACTCTTAGAAGAACTTCAGCTAAGTAACACTTCTGTCATGTATTAAATCTGTTGTAACTTGGTTTTTGGGTTATTTACGGTTTATGTGTAATCTGATAAAAATGACTCTTCATCTATCTAGCTGATATAAACATCTGATTCAATGTGGACTTTGTTGGGATCCAGGGGGGTCTGTCTGAATTATTTTTTTCAATTAATCATTTAGTCTCTTAAATGCCCGAAGTGATGTCATAAGTGATGTCATAAAATGTAGTCTCTAAACAGCTCAAAGTGATTCTTAAAATTGCTTATTTTGTCTGACCAGCAGCCAATAAAAACTTAAGTATTCATTTCGGTTATCGATTATCAAAATTGTAATCGATTCATTTTCTGTCAGTTGACTAATTGATTAATCGACTAATCGTTTCAGCTGCTTTACAGGTCTGGAAAGTCTGGAAATGTATTGAAAACAAAACTGGTAATTTCCAGGTCTTGAAGTTTGGAAATTGCAGAAAAAGTTTGACAAAGTATTAGAAACATACTGCAGCTAACTAAATGTAAAGGAAACACTGAATATATAGCTTAGTGTTCTGTGTGTGTTGTTTTATTGTGTTATATTCTGTTCTGCTCTTCTTCACTACTCCTTTTCTCTCTTCTTTCCTATTTCTCTTCTATTGTCTTGCATTCTTATTCTACTCTTGTCTACTCTGCTGTATCCCTCTGTCTCCAGGTTCCCCAGCGTTAACCGATCTGCTTCCAGAGAAGCTGGAGGCGGAGCTGATCCAGGATCAGGGTTTCCACCAGGTCGGACCTCCGGACCGCTGTGCTGACATGTTCGTCCTGTCTGTCACTGTGGCCTTCGCTACCAAACTAGAACAGGTGCACACAATACTCGACCCCTGACCTCTAACTCCTCACCATACCTGTTACCACGACAACCACACAGCTGAAACCTCCCCTCACCCTAGTGACAGGACATCTAACCTCTAAAACTCTCCATTCAAACCCATATAAATGAAATCTGAACAGCTCTTTAAGGCAGGGTGACCTGCCCCACCTCAGTGGCAGGGAGACTCTGATAGATTAGAAATAAATAAATAAAATGTTTGCAGTATCTGACAGAATGCAAGTCAAAACGAAGACCAATTTGTTTTAGAGTGATTTAAAGCATTGATGGCTGTTAAAATGCAGTAAGGTTTACAGAAATGTTTCTTGCTTTTGTGCTGAACTGAAAAATAGTGCTGGAAAAAGTCATTGAAAGTCCATGAATTTGATTTAATGTAATCTGTATGAACCCTGACTTACCTTTCAAGGGTTAGTTTAGTTACTATAGTTAATTTATTTGTATAGCCCTGTATCTCAGCCTGTCTCAAAGGACTGTACAGAGAATGAGCCTAACTAGATCTAACTGATCAACAGTCAATTGTAGAGCAGAATGATGGAAGACAAACACAGGGAAGCAGAACAAAGCGCAAGACACAGGAAGACAGGGAAAACCTTATTAGGAACAAATGGAAGAAACCTTGGGCGGGCCAAGTCAAAGAAGAATTAAAAGAAGAATGAATTTACAGAAAGCAAAGTGCTCCTCCTGAACACCTAGCAGCAGTCACAGTCAGTGTCACAGTGCTGACCCAGAAGAAGAAGAAGTGCACAGTGAGCAGCACAGAGAGCTTCATCTGTTTGTTGTTTATTTGTTGTTTCTCCCAGCTGATCCCCAGCACCATGAAGCTGTCAGCGGAGGGCTCCGAGTTCTTCTTCTACTACTCTTTACTGGGGAACGACATCACCAGCGAGCCTTTCCACGACCTGCTGAGCCCCGCCTTCGAGCCGGAGCGCGCCTCCGTACGCATCCGCAGCAGCAAACAGATCCTCCAGGCCTTCCTGGCACAGCAGCCCAGTTTACAGGTGAGGCTTTAAAGTGTCGATCAAGGTCCCCACAGGTCCTTGAAATCCTTGAAAGTTTGTGAATTTGAAAATAGACATAAATACATGGGTCATTGAAAGTGCTTGAATTTATATATTTTGTGCAAGAATAGAAATTGAAGTTTTGATATTTTTTTTTACTTAACGTTAGTAAGTAGGCCACGTTCCGCTGTCTGCATGTGTGTCTCCCGCCGTCTGTGAAGTTGAGAAGTGTTCACACATTCAAGCCTCTCTCTCTTTTTAATTGTTGTCTGTGAGCTTCTGTAAAGCCTGCTAGTTCTCATTATAAATATTCTCAGTGTTGTAACAGTAATTAACCTTGATCTGTGTCTCAAACTACGCCGTGTTGGGTCCTTGAATTTGAGGGAATTGGGCCTGGAAAGTCCTTGAAAAGTCCTTGAATTTGATGTTTAAGAAGGTGTGGGAACCCTGGCTACCTGCAGTGATGATGTTTTTACTTGCGGTGGGAATTTGTTGTTTATTCGTAACCCACGGCGATGACAAGAAGATCTTTCCACCCCGGGCAATGGCAATAACGTCTCTGTTAGCGGCGGGGATGTTTCTACCTGTGGTCATGACTGTAGGGATTTCATTTCCACCTGGCTGATGCCTAAAATGCTGAGAATCTAACTTGCTTTCAGACAAAACTTAAGGAAAATTTCGATGTCCTAGAGAAACATTTTTTTCTTAAAACCAGTGAAATTATCTGCCAGTGCAGTAAGATGATTTGATTGAAAATATCCTGAAATCGTGTTGCAAGATTTAAATCCTTGTTTTGTGGTTGACATTTGACATATTGACACAAATCAAGTAAAATCTATTAAAATTAGCAAAATGATCTGCCGGCACAATGAGATAATTTGACTAAAAATATCCTGAAGTAAGTTTCATAAGTCAGGATGCAAGATAAATTTGTTTAGAGTGTTTGAATTTGTTTGACATCTCACTTAACATTACCATGCAGTTCAATGTGATGAGCACAGGGCCCCTGGGCACACATGTCCTATTGGGCCCCCCACCTCTCGGTAAGCACAAACAATACCAACGTAAACCTTTTACAGGTTCAAAGTAATCTGAAACTCAGATTTAGCTATTACAAACTGCCATTCCTTCTATCTAGAGCTCGCTCATTCAATTTGAGAGTGAAAACATTCGTCCAACCCAGAGGCAAACTTCAGTTCCTAGTTTTAGGTGGTGGGGCTTCCCTTTGTTTACATTTGGAGTGCAGGTTGTGGCTTTAAGGAGGTGAGGTGACAGGTGGCGAGAATGAAGGACCAAAAAAAACAGTTAAATGTTGAAATTTATTGAAAAGGTTTGACTGTCTGTACCTACACCCCCCTGCCCCACCAGTATATAATTAGTGCTCTGCATCTTAACTGGATGATACTCACTAAATGCACTGCTCATAAAGAAAAAGGAGACTTACAGGGAATTCTTCACACAAATATTGCAATTATTTCCTATCAGACATTGTTGGACAAAATTGACTACTTGGACTGCTTAACTCTATTCATATACATGTATTATTTCTTTTATTGAATTTCTGAACTCCACACAATTTCGAGTTGTTCGCCGCTTTCATCCCGGTGCAGCTGGAGCGGCTGGAGGCTTGGTGGAATGTTTATGCTTCAAGGCTGTTAGACAACATTTAGGTCTATATCACACACACACACACACACACACACACACACACACACACACACACACACACACACACACACACACCTACCTAAGAAGCATGTGACATCCAATTGCACATAAATGTTTACTTATTTTACATCCATTTGTCTTGAAAAGTTTGACTTGTAAATACATGCATCTGCAAGCCCACTCCAAATAGAAACTAGAAAGGTGCATTTTCTGGAGAAAATGCGTGTGATTGCTGAACATGCAATATAAATGTGACAGCCCATAACAACAAATACCTAGCATATGTGGTGTGTGTAAGCACGTGTGTGTGTGTGTGTGTGTGTGTGTGTGTGTGTGCGTGTTTCTGTTTGGATCGTCCGTTCAAACGTGTATCCAACAATGTGAATGAGAGAAAAGCTGGAAGGTACAAGTAGTATGAAGAGTAGGAAGAGTAGGAAGGCAGTTACAAGTAATAATGTTAGAAATGTACTAAAATGTAATAATACTAACAAGTAAAAAGGTATGAAAATATGTAAAAAAAAATGTTGAAATGAAGAGTGAAATAAGCGCAAGAGCTCATGTATAAGAGAGCAGAAGTGCAGCAGAAACTACTGTGAAATAGAGTGGAAATGTACTAAAATGTACTAAAATGTAACAGTACTAAAAAGTAAAAAGGTATCAAAAATATGCAGTTGGTAGGAAGAGTAGGAAGGCTTATGTGAAAAGCTGGAAGGTACTAGTAGTATGAACAGTAGGAAGAGTAGGAAGGCTTAATGTATATATAAATGATCAAAGGTACAACAAGTATTAAGTATGAAGAGTGGGTATATATTCAGTAGAAACAGAAAATATGAAAGTGACAAGTAACAATGTTAGTAATGTACTAAAATGTAATAATACTAAGAAGTAAAAAGATATAAAAATATGTAGTTGGTAGGAAGAGTACGAAGGCGAACAAAGTATAGTAGTAGATAGATAGTAGGAAGGCTTATGTGAAAAGCTGGAAGGTACTAGTACTATGAAGAGTAGGAGGGCAGTGACAAGTACTAATGTTAGAAATGTACTAAAATGTAATAATACTAAGAAGTAAAAAGGTATGAAAATATGTAAAAGACATGTTGAAATGGGGCAGAGTGAATTAAGCTGAAGAGCTGCATGTGTAAGAGAGCAGCAATGCAGCAGAAACTACTGTGAAATAGAGTGGAAATGTACTAAAATGTAACAGTACTAAGAAGTAAAAAGATATAAAAAATATGTAGTTGGTATGAAGACTATGAAGGCGAACAAACTATCTGTCCTGATGCCCCGGAGGGGATAGTGACTGATAGTTAGTAGGAAGTCTTATGTGAAAAGCTGGAAGGTACTAGTAGTATGAAGAGTAGGAAGGCAGTAACAAGTACTAATGTTAGAAATGTACTAAAATGTAATAATACTAAGAAGTAAAAAGGTATGGAAATATGTAAAAGACATGTTGAAATGAAGAAGAGTGAAAAAAGCAGGGGTTTGATGTATAATATGTGTATTTAGTATTAAGGTTGTGTGAACTGTAACTGTGCTAGAGTGAATTGTGACATCACACACTCTAGCCTGGCTCCATAGGGTCCAATTATAAAGGCTGAAAAAAGTATAAAACTTAAACTGTGATTTCTCAAAAAGTACAAAAGGTATCAAAAAGCTGAATAACAGTAATAAAGTACTAAATGTGGTGACCCGTTTAAAGTTTGAATGGAGTTTCTAGCTAAAAGTATGAAAGAGTAGATAGAGTTCAAAAAGTGCAGATTTGAACATTCCGCCCATTGACTCCCATTGTAAAAAAAAAGTGGAAAAAAGTAGAATAGTTTAAAAAGTATAAAAGATATCAAAAAGTTGAATACAAGCAATTGATTCCTAATGAAGCTGAACATTTTAAAGTTTGAATGGAGTTTCTAGCTCAAAGTATGAAGGAGTAGATAGGTGCCAAAAAACAGGCGGAAGAAAAAGAATAAGAAATAGTGGGAATATTATACCTGTGATTGCTGACTCAGCAATCACACAATAAAGTTCTGAAGTTCTGACAAATTGCTGACTCAGCAGTCACACAATAATCGCCATTCTAACAGATTATGACATCATTGGATGGAGCTGGACTGTGCTCAACCAATCAGAGACTGTCTCAGCTGCACTGATGACATCACAATCAGAATTCTGACACGTTTGGTCACAGCAGCCCAGAGCATAAAAGGCCGTGCTCGAGGTGTTGAGCTTCATACCTTACCACACGGTAAGGTCCTCCCCTGGGCGCTGGTAAAGCTGATGCTTGGACCGCGGCAAGAGGCTCTCTTTGGGAACCTTTTTACACGCTCCTCATTTCAGACCGGTAGCTATTGGACGCTTGATGGGCGTGTTTGGAGACTTTCTCTTTATTTATTTCTTTTTTTCTAGTTAATTGGAGGGGAGGTTAGGGTTAGAAGAGCTGGTTGTTGGTACAAAGAGACGCAAACCCGCCACCCAGTCCAAATTAACTAGAAACTAGAAAAAAAAATGTATAGTTAAGAAATTATAGTTAATTTTGATAGTTTGGAGCGGGTGGCGTGGCGGCTAGCGAACGCGGTTCGTTGAAAAGCTGGTGGTTGGTACGAAGAGGCGGCGTTCGCGTCCTGCTGAAGCCGACCTGCCAGCCGCTCCAAAGGTGCGGTCTGGCGGTTAGCGATGGCGGCTCGTTGAGGAGGTGGTGGATGGTACGAACAGACACGGGTCGCCTCCCGCTGAAGCTAGCCTGCCAGCCAGGAGCCTGCAAAAGATGGTCTGACGGTGGCGATTGATGGGAGGTTAGGGTTAGAAGAGCTGGTGGTTGAAACAAAGAGACACAAACCAGCCACCCAGTCCAAACTATCAAAATTAACTACAAAAAAATCTTATCTAATTTTATAGGGTCAGACAGTCAGTCAGTCAGTCAGTCAGACAGTCAGTCAGTCAGTCAGTCAGACAGTCAGTCAGTCACTCAGTCAGACAGTCAGTCAGTCACTCAGTCAGTCACTCAGTCAGTCAGTCAGTCAGACAGACAGTCAGTCAGTCAGTCAGTCAGTCAGACAGTCAGTCAGTCACTCAGTCAGTCAGTCACTCAGTCAGTCAGTCACTCAGTCAGTCAGACATACAGTCAGTCAGTCAGTCAGTCAGTCAGTCAGTCACTCAATCAGTCAGACAGTCACTCAGTCAGTCAGACAGTCACTCAGTCAGTCAGTCAGACATACAGTCAGTCAGTCAGTCACTCAGTCAGTCAGTCAGTCAGACAGTCACTCAGTCAGTCAGACAGTCAGTCAGTCACTCAGTCAGTCAGTCAGACAGTCACTCAGTCAGTCAGTCAGTCAGTCACTCAGTCAGACAGACAGTCACTCAGTCAGTCACTCAGTCAGACAGACAGACAGTCACTCAGTCAGTCACTCAGACAGTCACTCAGTCACTCAGTCAGACAGACAGTCCCTCAGACAGTCAGTCACTCAGACAGTCACTCAGTCAGTCACTCAGTCAGACAGTCACTCAGTCAGTCACTCAGACAGTCACTCAGTCAGTCAGTCAGTCACTCAGTCAGACACTCAGTCAGTCACTCAGTCAGTCACTCAGTCAGACAGACAGTCAGTCACTCAGTCAGTCACTCAGACAGTCAGACAGTCAGTCAGTCAGTCACTCAGACAGTCAGTCAGTCAGTCAGTCAGTCAGTCAGTCACTCAATCAGTCAGTCAGTCAGTCAGCCAGTCACTCAATCAGTCAGACAGTCACTCAGTCAGTCACTCAATCAGTCAGACAGTCACTCAGTCAGTCAGTCAGTCACTCAGTCAGTCAGTCACTCAGTCAGTCAGTCAGTCAGTCAGTCAGTCAGACAGTCAGACAGTCAGACAGTCAGACAGTCACTCAGTCAGTCAGACAGTCAGACAGACAGTCACTCAGTCACTCAGTCACTCAATCAGTCAGACAGTCAGTCAGACAGACAGACAGTCACTCAGTCACTCAGTCAGTCAGACAGTCAGTCAGTCAGTCAGACAGTCACTCAGTCAGTCAGTCAGTCACTCAGACAGTCAGTCAGTCAGACAGTCACTCAGTCACTCAATCAGTCAGACAGTCACTCAGTCAGTCAGACAGTCAGTCAGTCAGTCAGACAGACAGACAGACAGTCACTCAGTCAGTCACTCAGTCAGTCAGACAGTCACTCAGTCACACACTCAGTCAGTCAGACAGTCAGTCACTCAGTCAGTCAGTCAGACAGTCACTCAGTCAGTCAGTCACTCAGTCACTCACTCAGTCAGACAGTCAGTCAGTCACTCAGTCAGTCAGTCAGACAGTCACTCAGTCAGTCAGTCAGTCAGTCACTCAGTCAGACAGACAGTCACTCAGTCAGTCAGACAGACAGTCACTCAGTCAGTCACTCAGTCAGACAGACAGACAGTCACTCAGTCAGTCACTCAGACAGTCACTCAGTCACTCAGTCAGACAGACAGTCACTCAGTCAGTCAGACAGTCAGTCACTCAGACAGTCACTCAGTCAGTCACTCAGACAGTCACTCAGTCAGACAGTCACTCAGTCAGTCACTCAGACAGTCACTCAGTCAGTCAGTCAGTCAGTCAGTCACTCAGTCAGACACTCAGTCACTCAGACAGTCAGTCAGTCACTCAGACAGTCAGTCAGTCACTCAGTCAGTCAGTCAGTCAGACAGACAGTCAGTCACTCAGTCAGACACTCAGACAGTCAGACAGTCAGTCAGTCAGTCAGTCAGTCACTCAGACAGTCAG
>NW_027284531.1:0-12632 GCF_046629955.1 Centroberyx affinis | reverse complement strand
GATTTTTTGTCAATATCGTTCAGCCTTAGCTATTACTGAATAGGAAGGGTATGAAGTGCATAACAAGGCTACTTTGTCCACTGGAAATTCTGAGTTAATGTAGGGCTGATTCTTATGAAGACCCTCTCCCCACACACACAAACATACACACCTCAACTTTACACTCCTGCCCCTGTCCTCTTCGCCTTTCTGAAACCCAAATCCACTCAACAGGGGCTTTGATCAGGGTAATAATCTACACCCCCACCCCCCCCACCCCCCCAGTCCTCCGCACCTCTCACCCCTCTCCCAGGAAGCCTTGGTGTGACCAGCCAGTGCATCATGTGATAGCTGAGACCCCATCCTGTCCCATTACCGTGAGGCTTAGTGCATCTCAGTCAGCGCCTCCTACCTCGAAGCCCCCCGGCTCACCGTGTTGGAGGTCTCTCTACCCCGTGACTCCGAGCTAATCTCCCTCTAACTCCCCGCTAACCCTCTCCACCTCCCTCCCCTGTCTTCCCCACTTTAAAGGGGAAGAATGATGCCGAGACGTACGAGTCTCTGCTAAAGAAGAGCTACAGAAATAGAGTTGCATCATTCCAGGTGCCAATCATACATGGCTCTCCTCAGGGGTGGTTCATATCACGCCGTAAATACCACCAGATTCCAATTTCCTACCCTCTTTGTCATCCTCTTTATAAGGTGAAGTGTTAATTCTCTGCCTTCCCATTTGGACTTTCATCCCATTTCCCTCCATCCTCCTGCTTTGTCTTCGTTACACCTCTGTTTTTCATCTCCAAAACACCACATTAGTCCCGCTTGTTCCCTCCCTCCCTTGCCATCCACCTCTCCTCATGCACACGTCTTATCCCAACAATTTCCACTCCTCCCAACACGTACCCGCTGAGAAACTTTCTCATGCATTACACGTCATCACCTCATCCCTCAATATGGTTACCAGAAGTGGAATCTCTCCTTTGTCCCTTTTACCTCTGTCTTCTGTTTACACCTCTCTCCTTCGTGCTCTCTCTGTCTCTCTCTCGGGTGCGGCAGTGACAGGTGCATCAAGATTTAAACGCCAGAGTGCAGCTGATGGTCTCCATTGAGACGTGAACTTTCCCAGAAATCTTGGAAATGCTGTTTGTTGTCACAGGTGCCGTACATCTCTGTTGCCACTGGTCCATTTCTTCGCCCCATCTCTGTTTTTCGCAAAACCAGAGGCACTTCTCTCCAACTTTTACCATTTTGTACATTTCTTTACAAAGTGTGTGGAGTACAACGGCACGTTTTTAAAGCTGGAATCCAGGACTTTTTTCCAGTAATAATTGCTATTTCATCCATCTGGACCATGGAATCAGTTTACACAATACCAATTGGCAGTATAATAATGGTTGGCGATGCTCTCCATACTGCTATTGAAATTTTGACCGGGTTGGACGAAAGTCTGCCAATTATCCAACTAATGTTAATCTGGCAGCGAAAAGTATTTGAAATCAAGTTACCTGCACAGGGCAGTGGAGTGATTTCAAATACTTTTTGCTGCCAGAGGGCAGGACAAAGCAGGGAAATTGGCGAAATCCCGTACTTCAGCTTTAATGTCCACTGTGAACCTACATCTGTTCAGTTTTCTGTTTTAGAGATGAGGTAATTGATGCAGCACTGTATTGTTTCTTTCTGCTGTGCTGTGATGATGTCAGAGGCTCTCTGGTGATAAGTCAGTGTGGTTATGCAAAGGAGCAGAGATACAGATAGCATGAGAGATGGAGCCACGTAGATACAAAGGAACCTTAATTAATTGGAGTCGCTAGAGTCTCATTATTTCTTTCTTTGAAGCTAAATTCTCTATGTGGAGACTATTCAGCTTATAAATTGGGCTTCCTTCCAATTTCTCAATGGTTCTCCCTCTCTATTCAAGCATTTTAAGATTTTCAGAAAAGATAGCAGTCTAAGCCCTCACATTCTTTAGAATACCTGCGGTGTGCTTTTATAGTTTTCTATTGGAAACAATAGAATAATTTGCGGTTCAAACCCGGTCTGCCCAGTACGTGTCGGCAGTGTTTGTGTTTAAAGCTACTACTGTGCTGTAGTGCTTGCAGTAGGTCTTTGTGTTGAGAAGTCATTTCCCAGTGAGTTGACTGATGAAGTGCGGACGTGCAGCTGATTTAGGACTTCTTTCCACACATCTGTAGGTGTGCTATGCTAAGCCCCTCTCTCTCTCCCTCTCTCTCCCTCTCTCTCTCTCCCCTTTTTCTTCATCCCTGCCTGATTCGCTCCCTGCAGGAGTTGGCTGTGTGTCTGACCCTAGGGCTGCATCATGCCTAGCCAACCTGTTTTTCTTGGAAATTCCTGTTGGCTGAGGTAGCCAAGAGGACAGGATGATAATGGGGGGAGTGAATGCATGCACGCACGTGTGCGTGTGTGTGTGTGTGTGTGTGTGTGTGTGTGCATGCATGCATAGGCGGTGGTTGTATACCTGTGTGCACATGCCTGTGTGTTTAATGGACGCTCTACATCACTGACAAACTGGTTTACCAAGTGTATTTGAGGTTTTATGAGGTGCTTGCTTTAATATGGTAGACTCCCTGCTGGTCTGTTGACCCATCACCATCCACATCTGACTGTCTTTTTGTTAGAGCTGAAGACAGAGGAACAGAGCATCAAATGATAGCACAAAGGGAAACAAGAAGGATCCTGACCCCAAGAGAGCAATTCATTGTAATCCTCTCTCAGGACACAGATGAGTGTAGATGAAAGGCTTGAGGACAGAATGGAGGAAAAACAACAGAGACACACAGAGATGATTTAAGCAAGTAAAGTGGTTTGAGACAGAACAGTTTATCCAGAGGATAACTTGGCTGCCTCATCTAAGCGTGGCCAAAAATTCTGTGGATCAAGCCTCGGCCCTGATTTAACAGGTGCTTTAGGAATCAGGACTATGTTTCTCTCTGCTTCCTCATATTCACCCCACTTGTGCATACTCAGGAAATTAATTTAGCGAGGATAAGCTAGTTTTTCACCCCCTCAGGCTGTGTATGAATATGTAATGGCAGTGTCTAATATCCTGCCCGCACACACTTGGAAGCTCTGTGTGTCTCTGTGGGTCAATTAGACAGAACTCAGTTATGTTGTAGGCGTGTGTGCATGTGTGTGTGTGTGTGTGTGTGTGTGTGTGTATGGGTTAGAGGGAGGGATTGGCTTTGTGACCTTCAGGAGCAAAAACGTAATCAATAGAATTCATTAAGATGTATTGCCTAGAATAGCTTCGACAACTCACTGACCGTCCTGCAGTATGTTGCGTGGGTCTGTGTGTGTGTGTGTGTGTGTGTGTGTGTGTGTGTGTGTGTGTGTGTGTGTGTGGAGACACTTTTTACTCTTTATTTTCCAAACTAAATCTCTACTCATTGCACCTGCAATGACCCAATTTATATACTTTATATATTTGATTTTTTATCTCAGTTTATCTCATCCTATCTCATCCTATCACAGCTTCTCATATCTCATATTACCTCATCTCATCTAATCTCATTTTATCTTCCTTTTATTTCTTCTCATCAACCTCATCTCATCTTGTTTCATCTCATTTCATTACATCTCTATCATCTCATCTCATTAAATCCCATCCTATCTCATCTAATCGCAGCTTCTCTTATCTCATACCATCTCATTCCATTTTATTTAATCTCATTTTATCTTCTCTTATCTCATCAACCAACCGTCTCATTTCATTTGATTTTATTGTATTCCCTCATTACAGCTCATATTATCTCATCCCATTTTACCTAATCTAATGCCATCTCATGTCATTTCATCCCATTAATTTAATTTTATCTCATGTTATCTCATCTCATTTCATTTTATCTTCTTATCTCATATCATCCATCTCATTTCATTTCATTTTGTCTCCTCATTACATCTCATATTATCTCATCCTCACATTATCTCATTTTACCTCATCTCATCCCATCTCATCTCATGTTTTCTCATCTCATTTTCTTATATTTTCTCATGTTATCTTATCTCATTTCATCTTATCTTCTCTTATCTCATCTCCTTTTACCTTATATTTCTTATCTCATCTTATCTTATCTTTTCTTGTGTCATTTATCTTTTCTTATCTCATCTTTTCTTTTCTTATCTCATCTCAAATCATCTCATCTCATACTTGCATGAATATATGTGTTACTATATGTTGGCTACTGCATGGTGTGTATATGTACATGAAGAATTTCATTATAAAATGATATGTTCCCCTTTAAAACAAATGACAGGAACATTACTTACAGGCTTAATTGACCAGTGGCACATAATTAAAATAAGTACTTTTTTTTTTTTTACAAGTTTTTACTAAATAAGAGCTCTTTCACTAAATTCCAAATTTCAGTCCAAAAAAAATATCCAACATTTTAAAAACAATGACAGAAACATTACTTCCAAACTGCCAAAATCACTGATGACACTTGAAACAAATAAAGGAACTTTTTTTTTTAACAAATAGTTTCTAAGTTTAGTTCTTGGTTGATAAAATGACACTTTATGACAGTTTTCTGGATGTATAGCATTTTGTAATGTAACTCTTCATATGTTCATACAGTGTGTGTGTGTGTGTGTGTGTGGTGTGTGTGTGTGTGTGTGTGTGTGCCTCACCTGGGACCCCCTGCTGGCGGTGCTGTAGGTGCTGGGTCGTCGTTTGGGCCAGGGGGGCAGGATGCCCCCCAGCGGGCCCCCGCTGTAGGTGCGCCCCCCCACCCCCTCCACCACGTCGCCCGGGACGCTGTACTCATCGTCCGCCATCTCTCCCTCCGACCCACGACTCCTCAGACGGAAGTTAAAGATGGAGGAGACCTGACTGCCTCGACGAGTCCTCGTAGAGAAGGAACGAGAGAGGAGGGGTGGAGGGGCTGCGGAGAGGAGGAGAGACGAGGAGAGGAGAGGAGAGAGGAGAGGAGGAGGAGAAGAGGAGGAGGAGGAGGAGAGGAGAGGAGGAAGAGGAGATGAGGAGGAGAGGAGAGGGGAGGAGAGGAGAGGAGGAGAAGAGAAGAGGAGGAGATGAGGAGGAGAAGAGGAGAGGGGAGGAGAGGAGAGGAGAGGAGAGGAGAGGAGAGGAAGAGGAGAGGAGAGGAGAGGAAAGGAGAGTAGAGGAGAGGAGAGGAGAGGAGAGGAGAGGAGAGGAGAAGAGAGGAGAGGAGAGGAGAGGAGAGGAGAAGAGAGGAGAGGAGAGGAGAAAATACAATAAGACAGAGGCTTCCAGGTGATGCCCCCCCCGCCCCCCCCCCCCCCCTCTGGCGGCCATGTTGGAGGTCCTCAGCTCTGTGAACAGCTGACTGTGTTCTGTCTCAACAGAATTGAACAGACGGTTAATTTCTGTCTGTTTCTGACTGAACTGATCATTTCATCACTGATCCATCTGATTGATTTAGTGTTTAGATAATGTCAGCTTGTTAGCTAGCTAACCATAGCATCTGGTCAGCTAACCATCACTGTCTTGTTGTTAACACATCTGATTAGCACACTAGCTAACGTAGCTAGTAGCGGCTAGCGTTAGCGTGTTCACATTAACATCAGTGTGTTTGCTGGCTAGTTAGCTAGCTAACAGTTTGTTCAGGTTAACTGAGCTGACTCTTCTCAAGCTCCAACTCTTCATGTTTTGGAGTAGAGACTAGGGCTAAAGACAAGACAGTTTACTGTGTCACAGTAACCTACATTTGGAAACAAATCCACCTTATCACACTATTCACTTTTACTGAGAACGTTACTCAGCTGCTCTCTGCTTCTAGCTGCTTCAGACACATTTACACTTTAATTAACAGACAATTCTACAGTGTTCCTCCATCATGGAGACAGATGTGGTTGCTAAGAGATTCATGACTCACTAAGAATTTGTGACTCAGCTGTAAAGCCTCTACTTCAGTGACCTCTCAGCTAGTCAGGCTCGCTTAGTTTTCTCAGATTTCTGTCTTCTCCTGTGATGAAATGTTTGATTCCTTCTTTGCAGAAACCTCTGTCCTTGCTCGTCTCCTCTTCCTCACCTTTCCCCCGTCCGGTGTGTCCATCTGCAGCAGCTTCTCCTCTGATAGGTTCCCCTCCACATCGGACACGCCCACCAGCCCCTGGCTCCGCCTCCGTTCCTCCCCGTTGTCCAATGGCGGGCCCAAGGGAGAGGGTTCTGGTGACATCATCGAGTCAGAGTCCAGAATTTTCTGGGAAGCGACCTGAGAGCAGGAGATACAGCAGAAGGACAGGATGCAGCAAATATTAACAGGATCCAGTAAACAAAATGGAATATAAATAGCGATATAAATGAAACCAATCGACAGTTTCAACACTAGAACCTGTTAATTAGAAATGGATGAATGAAAAGCATGAAAAAATTATTATAAAATAACTATTATGAGGGTGTGCAAAATGACAGCAGTAAAAAGAGATGTGGGTAATTTTTTAGCTTCTCATAATTCTTTCCATCTCTTGCATTGTTTGTGATCTACAAAAACCTACAGGCCGTCATTTAAAAAGGTAACTGTCTAACTCACTGACCTGTCTAACTGCCTGACCTGTCTAACTGCCTGACCTGTCTAACTGCCTGACCTGTCTAACTCACTGAGCTGTCTAACTCACTGACCTGTCTAACTGCCTGACCTGTCTAACTCACTGACCTGTCTAACTGCCTGACCTGTCTAACTGCCTGTCTAACTTGTTTTCACTCTTTTCTTAACTCTTTCGGTCTTTTATTATTTTTCATAACTAGGCCTACTACTAATACAAAAACTACTACTACTGCTACTACTACTTCACCAGCTAGTAAAACCCTAGCAACCACCTAGTACACCCTAGCAACCACCAACAATCACCCTACCAACCACCTCAAATCACCCTAACAACCACCTAGTACATCCTAGCAACCACCTAGAAACACTCTAGCAACTGCCTAGTACACCCTAGAAACCACTGACAAACACTCTTGCAACTGCCTATTGTACCCTAGCAACCACCAAGAAACACCCTAGCAACCACCAAGAAACACCCTAGCAACCACCTAGTACACCCTAGAAACCACTGACAAACACCATTGCAACTGCCTGTTGTACCCTCGCAACCACCAAGAAACACCCTAGCAACCACCTACTGCACCCTAGCAACCACCTAGTACATCCTAGCAACCACCAACAATCACCCTACCAACCACCTAAAATCACCCTAACAACCACCTAGTACATCCTAGCAACCAACTCTAGCAACATAGAACTCTTGTTCTATGTATACCTAGTTAGTTTAAGTAGTTAGTTATTTATTTACCTGTTGCTCTTTCTTGAGTCTCTCCATGGCGATCTGGAACTCTCGTTCTTTCTGCCAGGCCTCGGCGATGGTCGCCTGGTTCTGCTCCTCGTACGCCATGGCAACCACAGCCAGGATGAGGTTGACCAGGTAGAAGGAGCCCAGGAAGATCACCACCACGAAGAACACCATGTAGGTCTTACCGGCCGAACGCAGCGTCTGCAGGAGCACACACACACACACACACACACACACACACACACACACACACACACACACACACACACACATAAACATACACACATGAAGAAAAACACACAGCTCTTTACCTGGAGTTACAGGTTTTCCCAGTAACCCTGCTTCAGAAATCTGAATCGACACTCACCCCAACACACACACACACACACACACACACACACACACACACACACCTGGTGGTAGAGGTTTTCCCAGTAGTCCTGTGTCATGAGGCGGAACAGAGACAGGAAGGCCCAGCCGAAGCTGTCGAAGCTGGTGTAGCCGTAGTTCGGGTTCCTTCCTGCCTTCAGACAGTCGAACCCATCTGGACACTTCCTGCAACACACACACACACACACACACACACACACACACACACACACACAGAAGGATTTAATAATGTTGTATATCTGTATGTAAACTGCACATTTTTTGTACTCGGGAATTAAAGGGAAGTTTCATTAACACGAGAAAGTCCAGTGGATTTGGGGATCTAAGCGGAGGCAGACCAGTCATCAATTGTTTTGTTTTTTTATATAACTATAACTACTATTTCTTTGCGTGGGTTTTAAAATCTAACACCGCTGCTTTGTACAGAAAGTGTGTGCAGGAGAAGTGAAGGAACAAGACAACAGGAACATTCTGAAAGAGACATTTTCCAAACAGCAGCCAGTTCACAGCAGCTTGGCCTTTTATAGCTTTGAATAAATTCCCTTTATACATATACATGTAGCACCTTTAAACCCTTTACATGTACAGCTGTGTGTAATATTATCAACAGAAAGACAATTCCCATGAATATGCAATTGCAAGTCCAATTACCCAGTTTCAAACAGGAATAATAATAATACTAATAATAATACTACTTTATACTTGTACTTGTTTTATGCTTTTTATATCTAGGATTGGTCTTTATTATTTTTAATTTATTTTATTATTATACCTGTTTTATATTTCTTATACTTGTTTTATGCTTTTTATATCTTAGGATTGTTTTTATCAGTATTTATTGATTTTTATTGTTTCTCTTGTAAAGCACTTTGAGCTGCATTTTATGACATGAAAGGTGCTATATAAATAAAGTTTATCATATTATTATTATTATTACTACGACTAATAATAATAATGATGATAATAATACTACAACTACTAATAATAAACTTTATTTATATACAAAATAGTAGCCTAATATCATATAACAAAATAGAAACAATGAAAACATAGGCTGCATTTAAAAGGATAGATGGAAATGGTATTAATACTCTATCTATCTATCTATCTGTCTATCTATCTATCTATCCATCTGTCTATCTATCTATCTATCCATCTATCATCGGTCTGTCATTTCATCTCCTCTCCTGTTTCCTCATCAGTGTTGTTACGGCTGATAGCTTGTTAGCGGCGTGCGGTCGGCCCCGCCCCCGCGCGTCGCCGCGGAGACGGAAGGAACAGATCATGCGGGGACGGCATTCATCATAATTGATATTCCACATTCATATCATATCACATTCAGCACCGCCCACGCAGTCACATCTGATCCACAGCAACAGAAACACAGCAGGAGCAGCAGTGAGGCGCTGGTCAGTGGGGGGGGGGGGGGGTCCCCCAAGTCACCTGACATACTTATCTTGTATACTAGCATACTTATTTAGTTTAAAAGCTAAACATCATAAAAATGAAAGAATAACAAATAGTCACATATTAGATTATTAAACCATTGTGGGATAAAAAGACATTTCAGCACATAACCAGGTAGAAAACTGTACCAAAATATGTATTTACATAATTAAAAAAAAAACATTAAGTTACTGTAACACAAAACAAGAAGTACATTTAATTTTTACTGATTGGAAATACGTTTTCTAACTTTGCCTAATGGTACAACTGCAGTTCCTCGTGCTTGGAAAGCCTAGCAGAACAAAATGAAGTCTGGACTGATGCTCATATTCAGCTGTTTCTTCATGTGTTCTTAACTGGTGTGAACACCACAGAAGAAGAACAGAATCCAATAAACGAGCTGCTTGTAAGTCAAGTGACTTTTGTTTACAAGCCCTGGTCGGCTTGTGATTGGTCGGTTTGAACCTAAACGAACCAAATATAAAAATACAACAAAGTAGTTTTCCAATCTGTTTCAGACCAAAGGAAACCATGTGATCACATCTGAATAGAAAAATGCTGGAAAAGACATAAAAGTAAGGAGTAAGGAGAGAGGTGACAATGTGTTTTTAAGCCATCTGCATTAAGTTAAGCTCACTCCACAGTCTTAGACAATAGAAGTAAAGCACTAGAGTGAGTAGAGGAGGAAAACAGGGAGATGGGATGTAATTCAGAGAGGATGAATATCACAGCAGGAACAAACACAAATGATTTAATAAAGGAATGAGTCACAGAAGAGGTTCATATTATAAATACTGTGAATATCTACACTGATTTTACACTCTGAGATAATTATCTGTTTAGTAGATTTATTTCCACCGGTTCCACAGACTTTCCCGGCGGTGTGGGGATTCAAACCGACAACCCTGCGCTCACAGGCCCCCCCCCGCTCCGACCGGAAACTGTCCAGACGCTGCAGCTCACTCTGACTCATCACCTGCCAGATTACTGTATTTATTATCACCTGACAACACTACAGAACATTTGGTGAGAGCTGTTAATGTTAATTAATTAAAGACACGTGTCAATAAACTATCAGATTATATAAATTTTTACGTAAGCAGCCGTTAATGTCATGTCAAAAAAATATATTCAACCAAACATTGGGTCAGTATAAGTTAAATTCAATTAACACATTTGCAGCTAAACAAAATGTTATGGTAATAGCTGCTGTTAGTTCAATAAAATTATATTCTTTTCAGCTACTAGATAATATGAGCACAATAATAAGAACATACAGTATACACCTTATGATAATAGCAGTTAATGTTCATATAATATAGTGTCATAAGTAGCAGATCATATAAAAATCATGGTAATGTAATTACTGTGAATTTAGTTAAATATATATAGTATATATTCAGCTGCAGATATAAACATTGCAGTAATAGCAAGTTAATGTTAATGCAATTTAATCATAAAAGCTGCTGATACAAATATTATGGGAAAATCAGCAACTGATGATATAAGAATTAAGGCAATAATATTTAATGTAATAGAAAGTGATATTAAGCTACTAATACAAATATTATAGTAATATAAATTTACACAAAACCAACAAAAATCATGGTTATAGTCCCCACAGTTAAAACAAGATAACCCAAGATCACTACTACTTCTTATGCAAAGATTACACTAAAATAAATTAATGTTAAACCAATAAAATAAAAAAAAAGTAGCTGAAGATATAAACATTACGATAACAGCAGCTAATGCTATTTTAATAACAAAACACTAAGAAGCTGCTGATACAAACATTTACAGTATCAGCAGTTGATGCTGATCCAATAACAAAATGCTTAGTAGCTGCTTATCCAAGCATTACGGTAACAATTATTAGCATTATAGTAACAGTGATCCATGTTTATCAGCTAACAAAATGCTAAGTAGCTTCTTATCCAACCATTATAGTTACAGCAGTGAATTTTAAAAAAAGAAACCAGGCAGCATTGCTGTACCAAAGCCAAGGAAAAGTAGCTGTTTATCCAAACATTACGGGAAGGGAAATACATTTTTATCTAATAAAAAAAAGTTTTGATGATATAAGTATTACTGTAAAAGCAGTTATGTTAATCCAATAACAAAATGCTACATACTTGTCCAAACATTACAGCAGCAAAGGTTAATGTTAATCTGGCAACAAAACGCTAAGTAGCTGCTTACTAAAACATTATGCATTTTACTACTGTAAAATATTCCAAGTAGCTACTCATATAAGCATTATGGTACCAACAGCCAATGTAAATCCAATAACAAAATAAATACAGATAAAACGAGCATTATGGTAACAGCAGTCAATATTAATCTGATATGAAAACGCTAAGTAGCTGCTTATCCAAACATTACGGTAACAGAAATCAATTTTAATACAGTACAAAATGCCAAGTATTGATGTTACAACCATTGTGGTAACATTAACTTGATAATTAAATGAAATGCAGCTGCTTATCCAAACATTACGGTAACAACAGTTAATGTTAACCTGGCAACAAAATGCCAAGTAGCTGCTGATCCAAACATTACGGTAACAGCAGTCAATTTTAATGCAATAAAACATTCCGAACAGCTGATGATCCAAACATTACGGTAACAGTCAATGTTAACCTGCTGACAAAATGTTAAGTAGCTGATATTCTAAACATTACGGTAAGCAGAGCTGAAAGTTTGAATCAATACGCCGAGAGGAAGAAGAGGAAGAGGAGGAGAGAGAGACTGACACAATACACACTGACACACTGAGGATGATGTCATGGGATGCACGCACGCACACACACACACACACACACACACACACACTGTTATTAATGTTATGTGTGTGTGTGTGTGTGTGTGTGTTGTTCATTCCTCCACTTCCATCCATCCATCTCATGGCAAGTGAGTCAACATGGTGGCATGTGAGTGGGGGAGTGGATGTGAAGTGTATATGATGGGCTGACTGAGTGTGTGTGTGTGTGTGTGTGTGTGTGTGTGTGTGTGTGTGTGTAAGGAGAAGGACATTAAGAGAGTGTGTGAGAGGTTTGGAAAACACAGAAAGAAAGCAAGGTGAGAGAAAACAGAGAGACGGAAAGAGAGTGTTATTGAGTGTATGATGTATGATGTGTGTGTGTATGTGTGTGTGTGTGTGTGTGTGTGTGTGTGTGTGTGAGGTGACAGAGTGTGAGAGCCAGCAGTTATCTCTCACA
The DNA here is from genome assembly GCF_046629955.1 of Centroberyx affinis. NCBI lineage: Eukaryota > Metazoa > Chordata > Actinopteri > Beryciformes > Berycidae > Centroberyx > Centroberyx affinis. Next base: position 309 of record NW_027284531.1, on the reverse strand, counting down.
CACACCTCTGTCTGTGTTAATGGAAGGACGCCACTTCAGACCCCCCACTCACACTAAGGGGGGCCCTCAGACCGCACTTACACACCTCACACACACACACACACACACACACACAAAAAAAACACGTGTCTATACTGAAAAAAACAAACAGCCTGGTGGAAATAAAAGGAAGCATGCAGACACACTCTCACACATGGACAACACACACACACACACACACACACACACACATACAAATATTTCCACACTCACACAAATACAAACACACATACACAAGCATGCTACACACATGGATACACACACAGTATA
>NW_027284530.1:15000-16811 GCF_046629955.1 Centroberyx affinis | reverse complement strand
AACTACCACCAATACAGCCAACACTACACCAACTAACACAGACTACAACACTACTACCAACTACATCAACACTACCACACACACTACAAACCACCTCCACTACACCACACTACTACCAACTCTCCACACTACTACCAACTACACCAAGACTACTACCAACTACACCAACACTACCACCAACTACACTAACACTACTACCAACTACATCAACACTACCACCACCTACACCAACACTACTACCAACTACACCAACACTAGCACCAACTACACCAACACTACTACCAACTACACCAACACACTACCAACTACACCAACACTAGCACCAACTACACCAATACTACTACCAACTACATCAACACTACCACCAACTACACCAACACAACTACCAACTACACCAACACTAGCACCAACTACACCAACACTACTACCAACTACACCAACACTAGCACCAACTACACCAACACTACTACCAACTACACCAACACTAGCACCAACTACACCAACACTACTACCAACTACACCACACTAGCACCAACTACACCAACACTGCTACCAACTACCACCAAGTACACCGACATTACTACTAACTACCACCAACTACACCAACACTGCTACCAACTATCACCAACACCACTACCAACTACCACCGACTACATAAACACTACTACCAACTAACAGACTACATCGACACTACTACCAACTACATAAACACTACTACCAACTACACTAACACTAATACCAACTACCACCAAGTACACCAACACTACTACCAACTAACACAGACTACATCAACACTACTACCAACTACATCAACACTACCACCAACTACACCAACATTACTACCAACTACCACCAATTACATCAACACTACTACCAACTACATCAACACTACCACCAACTACACCAACACTACTACCAACTACACCAACACTAGCACCAACTACATCAACACTACTACCAACTACACCAAGACTACTACCAACTACACCAACACTAGAACCAACCACACCAACACTATTACCAACTATGCAAACACTACTACCAACTACGTCAACACTACTACCAACTACACCAACACTACTACCAACTACCACCAACTATGCCAACACTACTACCAACTACCACCAACTACACCAATACTACCACCAACTACATCAAAACTACTACCAACTACCACCAACTACACCAACACTACTTCCAACTACACCAACACTACTACCAACTACCACCAACTACATAAACACTACTACCAACTACCACCAACTACATCAACACTACCACCAAGTACACCAACACTACCAACTACATCAACACTACTACCAACTACCAACAACTACATCAACACTACTACCAACTACCACTACCTACACTAACACTACCACCAAGTACACCAACACTACTACCAACTACCACTAACTACAGCAACACTACCACCAACTACCACTAACTACAGTAACACTACCAACTACATCAACAATACTACCAACTACCACTAACTACAGCAACACTACCACCACGTACACCAACACTACTACCAACTACCACTAACTACAGTAACACTACTACCAACTACCACTAACTACAGCAACACTACCACCAACTACACGAACACTACTACCAACTACCACCAACTACATCAACACTACCACCAAGTACACCAACACTTCTACCAACTACATCAACACTACTACCATCAACTACATCAACACTACTACCAACTACCACTACCTACACTAACACTACCACCAAGTACACCAACACTACTACCAACTACCACTACCTACAGCAACACTACCTCCAAGTACACCAAC
>NW_027284530.1:0-10000 GCF_046629955.1 Centroberyx affinis | reverse complement strand
GCTAAAAAGGTCACTGAGCTGCAGCTAGAAGCTTCTGAGGAGCAGACGCTGCAAAAAATGTCCAACAGAAGAAGTTATTTAATATTAGTATACTCTATTATCTATGCCATATGTTGTATTTTACTTGATTTTATGTATTCTATGTACTTTTTAACTTTATTTTTATTATTATTATTCAGTGGGTTTTATTTTCCATCTTATGTTATGCATTCCTCATTTTTATCTTATTTTTACTATTATTATCAAGTGGGTTTTATTCTCCATCTTATTTTACATTAATTATGACATTCTATGCCTGTTTTTATGCTCATTCTATGTCTATTTTCATGTGAAGATGCATTCTATGTATTCTATTCTCACCTTTATCTTATTTTTAATATTATTATGAAGTTTTATGTGAAGCACTTGGTGCATGTAATTTCTTTGTTGTAAAGCACTTTGAGCTGCATTTCTTGTACGAAAGGTGCTATACAAATAAAGTTTATTATTATTATTACCTAGCAGAATTTTCTAAAAACAAGTGACTCTGTGTTGAAGTAAGATCACACTAACATCCATACACTGTCACTCCATTCATTGCAGTTCCTCCCTTAGAAAAAATAAATACCTCACTGCTCTTTTAGTATACTTATTTTAAACTAAAAAGCAATTTACTTTTGTTGTACTTAGAAAAGGTAAACTTGAGAACAGGCTATGACTTGAAGTTGTAGGCTACTTGTCTCAAAAGGTAACTGGAGTAGCTAAATATAGCCCTACATATAGCCTAAGTCCACTTGTAGTTCCCGAAAGTTAGTATACTTTTTATACTTAAGTATATTTTAAAAGTGTAAACATAAAGTATACTACTATTTCGTAAGGGTTGTAACAAGTTGTTTTGGAAAGAAGTGAAATTTACTAATGTGAATGGCATATTTCTTCACTGCTGTTCAGATAAATCAGATAAAATATTTTTAGAGGAAAACTCACTCTGATCCTCTTCACTGTTATATCAGTCTGTAATTTGCTGTTTTGGTGAACCCGCTTTCCCTTAACCTGCCTTGTCTACTTCTACTGCAGGTAGTGATTTACTACATTTCCCAGAATGCCTTTCAACGACCGTAGAGAATGTGCCTGAACTCGTTCCGTGTCATACATGTAGGTGGAGAGAGCGATAGCAATAGTAACGGCAAAAGAGCGAGTTTTTCCAGTCAAGAGAAAGTGAGAGTCGGCCCTTACTTAATTTACACTTATTTCCTACATTTCCCAGAATGCCTCTTGGAAACCCCCAGACAGTGTGCCTGAACGTGCCTGAGCATTTCAGCTGTGGGATTTTACATGTAGGTGAGGAGAGTGATAATGACACTGATGAGAAAAGCAAGAGAGCAGCTGTTTCACTCGTCCTCCTTCCTCAAACCCCGACCTGTCTCTCTGCTGCAGTGCATGCTGGTCTCTCTCCTGCTCCTGTGGGTGGAGAAACTGGTCTCTCTCCTCTTCTCTGATGGATCTCTCCCTGTATGATTGTTGAACGTCTCTCGGTGACAAAATGGCGGCTCTAGAAAGAGGCCCTCGCTCTTTGATCCTGAGGGACTGACACCAAAACCTGACGTTTACCGCTGAGGTTTTACATCCTGAAACATTTTCTCATATCAAACTCCACTGGAGCTGCTGGAAACATCTGGAGGTGACGTCACCTCGTCTGTGATTGGCCGGTTATCCTCCAAGAAGAAAAACAAACAAACTACTGAATGGAGCCAGAGATGAAAAGTACGTCACCAACAGCTGTTTTAGGTGGATGTCAATATCTAAAAAGACTCAATATCTTATCTTATGTGATGGATATTTCTTGCAGTGTGTATTACCATATTACCACACTATCATAATTACCATACTATGACAATTAGCATATTATATAATGACCTTAGCTGTGGTAAATGTCATGTTGTGTCCTAACAGAAGACTGGATGCAGCTTTTAACCACATGACATTATATTATACTAATGTGACCTGTTACATAACATACAGTGTGATGTAAGAGGAGTCGGCAGAGAAGGTCTGTTCGGACTCTAACTCCCATCATGCCCTGGGGGGGGGGATTAAGTAAGGTTAGGTCTACTCTTATAGTTACATTCTAGTCATTGAGCTGATTCTCTTCTAATGATGTCAACCAGAGGTGTGACCAAGTCAACTCTGCTCGAGTCCCAAGTCAGTCCCAAGTCTTGAGGCACGAGTCTCAAGTCAAGTCCCAAGTCTAAATGTAGAACAGCAAGTCAAGTCAGAACAAATCAAGAGTCCAGTATCAATTTAATATCTTAAAGAAAACTAAATATCTAGGACTTTTCAATGCAATATGGTTTTAATAGGATAAAAACTTGGTAAGAGCATCATGAGTTTGATTTCTATAATCAGTTTCAACTTCAATAAATTCAATCATTCCATACAAATTCAGCAAACAGAATTTAAATTCAGTCGTCTGCCGGAACAAATCTCATCACTTTCAATCTGAGTCATTTACACAAACACAAGATCTCAAGTCAAGACTTTAGAAACCTTTTCAAGTCATCAGAGTACAAGTCAGAGTCAAGTCCCAAGTCACCAGAACCCAAGTCAAGTCCAGTCTCAAGTCTTCTCTTCATGCATCAAGTCGAGTCTCAAGCAATTAGAACTGTGACTCGAGTCTGAGTCTGATGTCAACAGTAACATGAACTTCAGTTCCTAGATTGACATTACAAGCGACCGACAGTGAGGAGGTCAAAGGTCACAGCAGCCAGAGAAGAGATGGAGCAAATATTCCTGAGACCCTGAAATGATCCTGAACAGAGAAGTGAAAGGAGAGAATCAGTTTGAATCTTGTACAGAGCAACTTACTCGCATTTTAAGACATGCTGATGTAAAGGATTTAATTCTTTACATTTTCCCCTGACACACACACACACACACACACACACACACACACGCACACACACACACACACACCATAGACCCAGAATTATAGATATGCCACTTGTTATAGCTCAGACCCACTTCACGCTCCAGTGCCACAGCAGCTCTGCTGCCAAGCAGACAGCATAGATCTGGAGTTATAGATCCGCTCCACACCGTTAAACTCCAGCCAAAGACCCCACATAGACGTACAGCAGCATAGATCAGCGACTCATTACGGCACCGCTGCCAAGGCGATATCGATCGAAGATTATTGATCGGTTTCACGCTGCGGCCCTCAGGAACCTCTTGACCGAGGAAGACAGTGGATTTCTACGATTATGGATCTGCGGTGTGGTTCTCACTACAGTCCAGCCAAGGAGAGAGTGTAGATGTAGAGTCGCATAGATCAGCAAAACCACGACCTTCTGATCACATGACCTGCTCTGCCCAAGGCTACAGCTTCTACACTTTATCTCTCTGGCTTCCTCTCTCATTTTTCTCTACCTCTCTCTCTTCTTCTCTTACTCCTCTGTTACTTTATCTCTCTCTCTCTCTCTCTCTCTCTCTCTCTCTCTATCTCGAGGTGAGTCAAGGAGAAATACTGGTTTGCTTCCAGGCCGTCCACATTAAAAAGAGAGAGAGAGGAAGATTAATTCATCTTATGCAAGGTAAATGAAATTTGTCTCTTTTTAAACTCCCCCCTGTTCCCTACACACACACACACACACACACACACACACACACACACACAGAGCTACTCATTCCTTTTAGCCCAGCTGCCCAGTAGCAGTCAGGAGTTCGGTGCCTTGCTTAAAGGCGTCTTGGCAGTAAGGCTGATGTAATGCCAGGCAACATCTAGTTACCAGCTCACATCAACTAGATTGCCTTAAAAAGTTGCTCATTAAAGGGAAGGTTCAGTGATTTTAGAGGCCGGTCCTATTTCTCACTAACCATGATCACTATCATCACATTCAGAACATTTTTACATCAAAGTTTTTGTCTCTGAGAAATCAGCACCTGCCTCCTGTTAGCATTTGTTAGCAATGCTAGTGAAAGTCAATGGGGCATGAAACATTGCTTTCAAAATCCCATTCAAGTGCTTTGAGTTCTATTACGTATCCTTACTATTACTACAGCTATGGAAGTGTATGGAATGGCTTTCAAGTGATATGTTATGGTTTCACACCCCATTGACTTGTGCTAGCATTGTTAACAGATAGCAGGTGGCTGCTGATTTCACAGGAACGCTCTAATGTAAAAACCTTTGGCTCGGTCTAACAGGGACTTGATTAGTCTTTAATAGGGAAGGCTTTTAAAATCGCTGAACCCTTTAAACAGGTGAAGTTGCCCATTAAGGCTCAGAAGCTGCCTATTCAGGATGTGATGTTGCCACATTATCGAGCTACTGTTCAGTGGCTGATTTGAGCTAGATGACTGACAGCTGCGGCACCAATGGTGCTGCAGTGATGGGCGGGACAAATGATCAGGTTAGGACATGATTGGCTGCCAACAGTTCAGCTGCAGCCAACTGTTCTGCTTTGAGAAACACAGAGGCGACTGATGGCCGATGTTTGTAAAACCTCTGGTTGTAAAAAACAGTGGAGTCTGCTCACTGAAAGAGACTGTCCTCCCCCAAAAAACGACCCCATGGGTCGTTTGTACAAGCAGCTTATTACGACTTATAGTTACGTTTTAAAGTTAAGCGACCTCTAGCGGTCGTGTAAATAACAACAATGTGCTGCGCTGGTCTGCGTCCACGTCATGTGACGTCAAGTCAAGTTTCTCTGTCAACATTGAAACAGCACAGTGGAAAGTACGGGCAATGTGGTCGGGGATGGCAGATGGGTTTCCATACAACCATGAGTCACATTTGAATTTTTTTTTATTTAACCATGACCAAACCATTTTCCTAACCTTAAACAAGTTGTTTTAGTTGCCTAACCCTAACCCTAACCCAAGTTGTTTTATTTGCCTAAACTTTACCATAACCTTAACCCTAACCTTAACCAAACTTGTTTTAATTGCCTAAATTTAACCAAAGTGGTTTTAATTGCCTAAATGTAACCATTAGCCAACCTTTGGGACGTAATTCAATTTGTGGCAGAGGCACGTTTTCAAATTCGTTGAAGTCGTGCTCATTTCACGTATTTTTGTGAGATCATGTTGGAAACGCTCCTGTGGGTCGTATCAGAGCGGAGGAACAAACCACCTGTGTGGTCGTTTGGGCTGGAGGACTTGGACTGAAACCATGCTGTGTTCACTTCCTGTGTCTGCCTCAGGTTTGTGCTAACATCACATTACAGACATGAAGCCTTTACAGAGGCTGTTTACAGCAGTTAGATGTGTTAGCATGTTGCTAACTGGCTGAGGAAAAAGCTTCTTTGCTCGATTCTGATTGGTCGTCCGTTTCCCTTTGCTTTCTCCGCCCCTTTTGTGTGAAGCAGGTCGGGAGGTTTAACAGAATGAAACCAGAGGCTGCAGACGACGTGATTGGATCGCTAACGTTGCTTCCTGCTGATCAGAACGTGGCTGAAAGCCGCTAGAAGCACGGTGCGATCAATATCTTCTTTAGCCACATGGATCGTTTCTCGCATGGCGAACATGACATTAACTGGATTTCAGCTTTTTGCCCCGCCCCCTTTCGGCCCGTGGCGTGCTTGGTTCGCACCGCAAGCCCGTCCCAGCATGCACTGCACAGCGCACTGCTCGCTTCTCATAGAAAATGAGCGGAGGCGGGACGGGTCGCTCGGAGGATGGCGCTCGGCGGGGCTTCACCGCCAAAGCTGCACAGCGGCACGGCGGCCATTTTGTGCTCCAGTCTGTCGGCAGGCTGAACAGGAAATGGAGGAGATAGACCATGAAGCTTTATGGGTTCACACTCTCTCTCTCTCTCTCTTTCCTCATCTCTAGCTGTGACTCTCTCTCTCCTTCCCTTTATCTCTCGATCTTTCACCTTCGCCTCCTCTCCTCTTACCCCTCTCTCTCTCTCCATCTTATCTTCTTCCTCTCTCTACCACTCCCTCTCTCTCTCGCTCTGTATATTTCTGCTTCTCCCTCACTATCTCTCCCCCTGTTCTACCCCCTCTCTCTCTCTCTCTCTCTCTCTCTCTCCCTGTATGTCTCTCCCTCTCTCGCCCTCCCTCTGCCTATTAAAACATTAACAGTGTGCGCTGTGTGTTGAGATGGTCTATAATTCCATCCAGGCTGTTTTATAAGGCCGCCTGCTGCTTCTCTCTCCGGCACTATACATCCTGCTCCTCTGAGGAAATGGCTGCTTCCCCTCTCCTACTTATAAATAATGTCTATGGTAAAGTGCTCTACAGCAAAAACTCACTCTATAGCCAAAGTATAGAGGCAGGGAACTAAAGTTGGTCTCTGTTTTTGCTCCTGACTCATTCTTGTGTGATATGTATTTCTTATGAATAGATGCGGATGTGGGAAAAGAGCAGATTGTGTATTTTTTATTATCAGTGTTAAACCGTGTTAAACAGTGACAACGTAATGCTAATTTTAGCTAACTGTCCCTGTAGGCTATGTACGGTAAAAAAAAAGAACTTTATTTCACTGCTTCCAAAAGACCAACTTTAGCTAACTGTCCCAATACTTAGGCATTAAAATCATCAAGTTAGCTAATTGACTCAACATTTAGGCTTTAAAAAGATTATCTTTGGCTAACTGTCCCGATGATAAGGCTTTGAAAAAGACCAACTTTAGCTAACTGTCCCAATACTTAGACTTTGAAAATACAACTTTAACTAACTGTCATTTAGGGTAAAAAAGACCAACGTTAGCTAACTGTCCCAATAATAATACCAAGGGCCTTTCTCAATCTGCGTTCTTGTCTGTTCTTGTGTTCTTGTGTTCTTGTGAAACCTCATCAGTTGCAGCCCAAGTTCTGTCCCAATACACAAGTTCGCATTTCGCCAAGAACGGTTAAAATTCCCGGAAGTGTTCTTGACACGCCCGTTTTACCCAGGATGCATCGGTCGGTAACTTGTATGAACTCGTCAACACAAATATCCCAGCATTCATTTCGGCATTCAAGCGAGGAGCGGGAAGCAGCAGAGAGGCCGACAACGGTACGTTTTTTTTTTTACAATTTCCGTATGCTATTTCATCACTAAATTTACTTCTGAGAATTTTTGAGGTGAGAAATCAACTGTGTAGATTTCAAATATTGGCAGTTTTACGAAAATTGATGGCAAATCGAAAATTTGCTCCAACGTTTTCGGAGTTGAGAAGCTCCACAAACTGGCTCGCCAGCAGGGGTAGTTGCGGGGGTATTGTGCAATACCCCCAGGGTATTGCACAATACCAGCAAGAACACATCGTCTCAAACTGTCAACAGCGTTCTGTGTGCTCGTGACCTTGCGAGTTCATTCTTCCAACTTCCAACATTCTTCCAACGTTCTCCCCAAGAACACAAGTCCGTTCTTTGCATTCTTGGGTTTGAGAAACAGCTTTAGCTAACTGTCCCAATACTTTAGCTAACTGTCCCAATACTTAGACTTTGAAAATACAACTTTAGCTAACTGTCATTTAGGGTAAAAAAAGACCAACTTCAGCTAACTGTCCCAATACTTTAGCTCTCTGTCCTAATAGCATACTTAAAACCATCATCTTTAGCTCTGTCTCAATACCTAGGTTGTAAAAAGACCAACTTGGCTAACTTTCCCAATACTATTGACTGTAGCTCATAATCTAAGACTATAGTTTGCTAATATGAATCCTCACATAGGGTCTTGTATAGCTCAATGGAAAGAGCAAGGCACTGAGGCGGCGGCCATCCTGATCGATCAGAAAACAGACTATCAGAGAATTATTGCTGATAGATGTGTGTGTGTTGGTTTGTTGTGAGCGTCAACAAGGCAGAAGAACAGGAAGCTTTGCTTTGCTTGATAGAAAACAGAAGAAACAGACTCTACAGTATAAATTCAATAAGAAACTGAGCTGGAAAACCTCCAGTCATCCCAACGCTCCACCAGGCGAACTCTGGTTTATCTTTGTTCTGGTCGGACCGTCGTCTCTGTGTTCACCGCTAGTTTCTACAGAACAAACGTAGGAACGACTCTGATGTTTGGATGTTTGGCTCAAAGCAGACACCAAATGGAAGTTGATATACGTCTTCAAATATAGTTTTTATTATCTACTATCCAGCTGCCAGTCAAGAGAAAATCCGTTGTTTAGCTTCTCGATAGATGGATGTCAGGTTTCCTCTGCATAGTAAACTATTAATTAGTTCATTTAAAGGTTTTTCTGACCACCTAAAGGAAAACATAGCTTATCTAAAACCCAAAGACGTCCGGCCAAACAGTCTGCATGTTTTCCTGGCCGAAGCAATCTGAATGAGCTCCAGCAGATTATTTCCCCCTCTTATATTGCTTCTAGAGGGGTTGCAATAGGTTTATGATTAGAGTTTTAGTTTATTTGCACAGCAATAAAACATTGAAGTGAAGCAATAAAAACCGCATGATGAAATACAATGATAAAAAAAAAAAAAGAAAACACAGAACAAAGAGAAACAAATTACCAGTTTGGGCTGCAGAAAAGCAAAAGCAGAATAAGTGGAGAAGTGAGAGATGGAAAGGAGAAAGAGGATGGAGGAGAAGATGAGAGGGAGAGGTGAAGGGTTTGAGCAAGAGAAGAAGAAACTGGAGGAAGAGAGGAGACAGAAGAGGAGGAGAAACACTGAGAGGGGAAGGAAGATATGAAGAGCAGAGAGGGATAAAGAGAAGGAAAAGAAGAGGGAGAGAGGATATGTGATGATGATGGGGGGGGGGGTAATCAAGATAAGGAAAAAGTGAAATGGCGAAAAGGAGAGGAGAGGAAGAAGAAAGGAGGAGAGGAAACCCAGTAGGAAGGCAAAGGAGTTTAAGCTGATAAGGGTTTTTGAAGGCTGATAGCGATACTGATATTTTTAGGCTGAAGTAGCTCATATTGTCTGCAGTTATTCAATATCAGAGTTTTCTTCTTGTCAGGGTGGAAAAGGCTCTGAAACATTTAGACCATCATGGGACACTAAAACTCTCCACTGAAACCCGGGGCAGGGAAACGCCTCCTTATTCAACGGTGGGAAAAGTCTGGGATCCATTACTGCCTTTGAATGAAGAATAAATTGACATAAAACAATACTGATCAATTACATGAAACAATGAGCTTGCTGTAAGCAGCTGAAAGTATAAGAGTACCTAAGTTAGACAGGTCAGTGAGTTAGACAAGTCAGTGAGTAAGACAGGTCAGTGAGTAAGACAGGTCAGTGAGTAAGACAGGTCAGTCAAGACAGATCAGTCAAGACAGGTCAGTGAGTAAGACAGGTCAGTGAGTTATAGTCAGTGAGTAAGGCAAGTCAGTGAGTTAGACAGGTCAGTGAGTAAGACAGGTCAGTCAAGACAGATCAGTCAAGACAGGTCAGTGAGTAAGACAGGTCAGTGAGCAAGACAGGTCAGTGAGTTAGACAGGTAAGTAAGTTAGACAGATCAGTGAGTTAGACAAGTCAGTCAAGACAGATCAGTCAAGACAGGTCAGTGAGTTAGACAGGTCAGTGAGTAAGACAGGTCAGTCTAGACAGATCAGTGAGTTAGACAGGTCAGTGAGTAAGACAGGTCAGTCAAGACAGATCAGTCAAGACAGGTCAGTGAGTAAGACAGGTCAGTGAGTTAGACAGGTCAGTGAGTAAGACAGGTCAGTCTAGACAGATCAGTGAGTTAGACAGGTCAGTGAGTAAGACAGGTCAGTCAAGACAGATCAGTCAAGACAGGTCAGTGAGTAAGACAGGTCAGTGAGTAAGACAGGTCAGTCAAGACAGATCAGTGAGTAAGACAGGTCAGTCAAGACAGATCAGTGAGTAAGACAGGTCAGTGAGTAAGACAGGTCAGTCAAGACAGATCAGTGAGTTAGACAGGTCAGTGAGTAAGACAGGTCAGTCAAGACAGATCAGTCAAGACAGGTCAGTGAGTAAGACAGGTCAGTGAGTTAGACAGGTCAGTGAGTAAGACAGGTCAGTAAGTAAGACAGGTCAGTCAAGACAGATCAGTGAGTTAGACAGGTCAGTGAGTAAGACAGGTCAGTCAAGACAGATCAGTCAAGACAGGTCAGTGAG
>NW_027284529.1:10000-20054 GCF_046629955.1 Centroberyx affinis | reverse complement strand
CTTTTAGTTCCTTTTTTTAACCTGTACTTCTACTCTTTACTCGAGTATATTTTTGAGCCAGTAATCTACTTTTTACTTCACTACATTTGCCATTTATACCTTCGTTACTATTTTGCACTGGCCCGCACACCCTAAAAAATATTAAAAAGGAAAGTAACTTGTACTTTGAATAATTTATTAACCAGGAACTTTTTTACTTTATTTTTCATGGGAGTAATTGTACTTTTACTTGAGTCTAGATTTTCAGTACTCTACCCACCACTACAGACCCTGATCCTGCTGCAGCTTGTTGGCTGTTTGTTTCTCTTTAACTAAAAACCCACTGAAGCTTCTGCATGAAACCGGCTGGCTGTGAAATGACTAACAGGCTGACCAGTCGAGTCCAGATAATAAATCACTGATTGAGCGACAGAAAGCCTGAACCTTCTGACCGGCCTCCAGCTCAAACTGTCTTACAAATTTAATATTTAAATTCATTTTATGAGGCACCTCTGGACTGAATCCTGGACTCAGTCTTGCACAAGAGTTTATTTATTCTCAACACCACTACAGACACGTTTTTTGTAGTTCTATTTTTTCGTCACTTTTTCCCCTATTTTTTTCCCTGTTTTTCTCTCCTTTTTGCTCTTTTTTCATCTTTTCCCCTTCTTTTTCATCTTTTTCGATTTTTCGTCTCTCTTTTCCCCTCTTTTTCTCTACTTCCCCCCCATTTTCAGCTCTTTCCCCCTCTTTTTCAGCTCTTTATCTTTTTATAGTTTTATATTTATTTATTACCTCTCCTATTACCTTTCCTGTGTGATTCTTATTATCTTTGCCACATTGCTGCTGTGACACCTGGATTTCCCCTGGGGCGATCAATAAAGTGCAATCTTATCTTTCATTTTATTTATCCAAAAAATAATTGAATTCAACGGTTCAATGTGGGCATGACTAATTAAAATGTATGTGATTCAAACACATTGTCTTGTGGCACTGATCTCCTTCCATACTGACAGCAGCTCATCTTCTGTCTGGCTGCTGAACTGATGGAAGCAGCTGGAGAGTTTTAGGATTTATAATCCTGGTTGTTTTCAGTCCGAGCCGCCGGCTGGAGTCCAGCACAGATACCCAGAATGCCCTTTGCTCTCGAGTCGGACATCATCCTGCCACTGATTGACCGACGCACTGAGCTGTGAGGGCCGCCTGGCTGGCTGGTGATGTGGCGACCATTACATAAGACAGTGAGCCATTGATGATGATGATGATGATGAAGATGTGGCGATGTCTGTGTTTACTACAGTGTGATCAAGAGGTTGACGGTCAGTCCTCTCTACCTGAACATTATCAAGTATGTGTATTATTGAATATATCATATTGAATATTTCTATTTTTGTTTCGTTCTTTATTTTTTTAAGTCATCTGTCTAGACAAAGTCTGTCTTGCTTTTGCTTGTATTTCTGATTTTGCTTGTAACTGTTTTAATATAAATAATATATACTGTATAATATATTATTTTCAGTCAGTTTCATCAGTATATATAGTACTGTGCAAAAGTCTTAGGCACCCAAGAGTTTTTATATAAATTGTGTCTTAGATGTTTATTCATTTTTTTTTGCATTAGTGTGTCAGCAGACTGCTCTTTATGGTACATTTTTTGATATTTAGAAACTTCTCATTTAATAATTTTTGAAAGCATCTTCGCTTTACTTTTTTTCTTTTACATGTGCCTAAGCCTTTTGCACAGTACTGTATATATATATGTAAGTGTACATAGTTAATATATATATCTTTGTCACCCCCCCCCCTCACCTCCGATGGGCGGGCTGACGAGGTAGGGGATGGCGTGGAGGAAGTAGACGACGCCCAGCGCGGAGGAGAGGTACGGAGCTCCGACCACGTCTGACGTCACCACGGGGATGAGCGCCACGTACGCCCCGTCAAAGTATCCGTACAGGACGGCGAACGGGACGAGGAGGGGGAAGGAGCGCAGCAGAGGAGTGAAGAGGCAGCACACTCCCTCCATCCCCACTGAGAAGGCGTAACACACCGTCCTGTACGACTTCAGACACCTGGGGGGGGGGGGAGGCACGGGTTAAACTGTCCTGAGTACAGGAAGGAAGGAGGGAAGGAAGGAGGGAGGGAGGAGAGAGGGAAGGAAGGAGAGAGGGAAGAAAGTGAAGAAAGGAGGGAGGGAAGGAGGGAATGCAAGTGCAGAGTGAAAGAGGGAAAGAACGAGGCCATGAAGGATGGAGGAAGGAAGGAACGAAGGAGGGAGTGAAAGAGGGAAAGGACAAGGCCATGAAGGATGGAGGAAGGAAGGAAGGAGGGAAGGAATGAGGCCATGAAGGATGGAGGAAGGAAGGAGGCAGGACAGAACGAAGGATGGAGTGAAGGAGGGAAAGAGGGAGGGAGGAAAGGAGAGTAGGAAGGAGAGAGTGAAAGAGGGAAGGAAGGAGGCCATGAAGGATGAAGGAAGGAAGGAAGGAGAGAGGGAAGAGAGTGAAGAATGGAGGGAGGGAAGGAGGGAAAGAGGGAGGGAGGAAAGGGGAGTAGGAAGGAGAGAGTGAAAGAGAGAAGGAAGGAGGCCATGAAGGTTAAGGAAGGAAGGAAGGAAGGAAGAGAGTGACGAAAGGTGGAGTGAAGGAGGGAACGCAAGTGCGGAGTGAAAGAGGGAAAGGACAAGGCCATGAAGGATGGAGGAAGGAAGGAAGGAGGGAAGGAATGAGGCCATGAAGGATGGAGGAAGGAAGGAGGCAGGACAGAACGAAGGATGGAGTGAAGGAGGGAAAGAGGGAGGGAAGAAAGTGAAGAAAGGAGGGAAAGAGGGAGGGAGGAAAGGAGAGTAGGAAGGAGAGAGTGAAAGAGGGAAGGAAGGAGGCCATAAAGGATGGAGGAAGGATGGAAGGAAGGAAGGAGAGAGGGAAGAGAGTGAAGAAAGGAGGGAGGGAAGGAGGGAATGCAAGTGCGGAGTGAAAGAGGGAAAGAACGAGGCCATGAAGGATGGAGGAAGGAAGGAACGAAGGAGGGAGTGAAAGAGGGAAAGGACAAGGCCATGAAGGATGGAGGAAGGAGGGAAAGAGGGAGGGAAGAAAGTGAAGAAAGGAGGGAAAGAGGGAGGGAGGAAAGGAGAGTAGGAAGGAGAGAGTGAAAGAGGGAAGGAAGGAGGCCATAAAGGATGGAGGAAGGATGGAAGGAAGGAAGGAGAGAGGGAAGAGAGTGAAGAAAGGAGGGAGGGAAGGAGGGAATGCAAGTGCGGAGTGAAAGAGGGAAAGAACGAGGCCATGAAGGATGGAGGAAGGAAGGCAGGAGGGAGTGAAGGAGTGGAGGAAGCAGAGGGAAAGTGGGAGGGAAGGAGGGAGGAAAGAAAGGAAGGAGGGAAAAAGGGAGGAAAGAAGGCAAGGAGGCAATGAAGGAAAGCAGGGAAGGAAGAAGGGAAGGAAAGGGCGAGGGAAGGGAGGGAGGAAAGGAAGGAGGCAAGGTAAGAAGAAAGGAAGGAGGGAGGGAGGAAAGGAAGGAGGGAAGGTAAGAAGAAAGGAAGGAGGGAGGGAGGGAGGGAAGGAAGCAAGGAAAGAGGGAGTTGTGTTTTTGGCTCATGACCCCACACACACAGCTCTGACTGGAGCTCAGCACAGATTTGAACCAGCGGTCTTCTGCTTACAAGCCGCTTCTCAAACTTCCACACTTTCTTTGAAATGAAATGAAAAATTACTTTTTCACCTTGTTAGCTAATTTTCCATAATATCATAATATACACATCTATTTAACAATGAATACCATAAAAATACAAAATGTTTATTTTCCTGTAGTTTTATATCAAACTCCTGCTCCAACATCCTGTTTCAACAGGAAGTAAATCACATGAAGGAAGCAAGATGAACTCAGAACGATGTTTTATTGGGACTTTAAAGGATTCCCAGGTGGTCTCCCTGCTGGTTCCAGTTATCTGTCTGCTTCATATTCATATCAGCTTCACATTCATATCAGCTTCACATTCATATCAGCTTCACATTCATATCAGCTTCACATTCATATCAGCTTCACATTCATATCAGCTTCACATTCATATCAGCTTCATATTCATATCTGCTTCACTCTTATCTGCTGAACCTGAGAAAAGCCTTCAGTTTATCTGCAGGCTGACACAGTCTGATCCACATGAGCTGGACTCTGCTGTCTGTTGTGTAACGGAGTTTACAGAGTTTATAGTTTATGATGTTATGACATCTAAACATTAGATATTTGACATTTTCAAATGACTGACTGTCTTTGTACAAAAGAATAGAAAAGAGGGGAAAAAACAAACGAGGAAAGTGTTTGTATTTATTTCAACCAATCACAATCCAGACACACACACACACACACACACACACACACACACACACACACACACACTCTGTACCTCCTGTCGGTCAGCCAGCCGAAGGTGATGTTTCCCACGATGTCGATGACTCCCAGGATGGACATGAGGAAGGCGGCGTGCTGGTGGCTGACCCCGGCGCTCAGAGCGTACGGGACCAGGTAGACGAAGGGCAGACTGCAGCCGCTGGCCAGGAACAGGAAGGACGCCGCCAGGCCCAGGAAGTCCGGCAGCAGCAGGAAGCGGTACTCCCGGCCGGACAGGAAGCAGCGGCCGAAGCGCCGGCTCCTCGGCGGCCGGCGGGCGGGGGAGGCGGGGCCGTTGCCGGGCAACAGAGGCTGAGGCGACGACGGTGACGACGCTGGCGGTGGCGGCGGCGGTGGCGATGAAAAGCCGTCCTCAGATTCTCTGGCGAGCTTCAGGCCGAGCTCGCCGTCCACCGGAGACACGCCTCCTGGACCAGGAGACAAGAAGAGACGTTTTTACTGTCAACAGCTGATGATGCTCTACTGAAACAAACAAAAACAAACACACCTGTTTTTGTTTGTGAACTTTTTTTTTGTCACTTTTGCACCCGTTTTTTACTCTTTTGTATTTTGACTTTTTTATTGATGGCCATATTCACATGCAGATATTATATTATATTATGAAAACCTCCAATTCCCCAAATTCTCTCTGGATAACTCAAATATTATCCGGATCTAATCAGACTATTTACTCACAGTTTCATCAGATTATTGTGGACTTGTAAACTTGTAAAAGGTGAAATGTTGTTTATTTTTGAACTGGTGGATTGAGATGCTGATGTTGTTAACGACTCGGGGAAAAGATGCTGGAGAAGAAAGGATGAAGATGAACTTGTTGAAGCTCTCGCAGCGCTCAGGAACAGGAGCAGTAAAATACCGTATTTCCTCTAATAGTGGCCTTTAGTCAATTAAAAGCCGGGTCTCCGATAACGTCCGGGGCCGTGGTCGACACAAACAAATAAAGGCCGGCTCCAAATACAGGCCGGGGAAAAAAACAAAGGAAACAAGCGTGAATTCGCCATAGCTGCGACCGCGTACACACACTGTGTGGCTATAGACCGCCAAAGGGAGGGGAAATTTTTGTGGACCGACCGACCGACCGACAGAGCTCCATAGAGCTGCTGGTCGCAGCTAAAAACATCGGTGGATCCCGGTAAACTCCTGGTGCCCGGCAGAAGTCTCTGGAGCGTGCCGTCGTCGATTACCGTAATTATCGGTAATGCGTCACAGTAACAAAAAAACGGCTTCCTAACGAACCCCAACAGAAGCAGATCAGAAAACAAGGAGGCTTCGTACTAAAATATGAACAAATATACTTATCAAACAGAGGGAATTAGAAATAAAGGCCTGTCTCTAATATAAGCCTGCTTCCAATAAAGGCCTGGTCCCCTCTGCAGCTGAGGGAAATAAAGGCCCGGGCCAATATTAGAGGAAATACAGTATATTCGCGCTTTATATTACGTTTACTCAATGTTCGACTATAAAATGTGCTGAAGTCGTTCCTACAACATAAGGATCTTGTTTCCACGAGTTAAGTAAAGTAAACAAGTAAAAAATAACACACACTAACACACACTGGCTGCTGTGGAGCCAGTGTGCGTTAGTGTGTGTTATTTGTTCTTCTGGTTCTTCTGGTTTTTTCCTGGACTTCTGGTTGATTTGTTTTTGTCAATGATTTCTGTTTCCCTCCTTTTCTCTCCTCCTCTCCTTTGTCTTCTCCTCCCCCTCATCTCTCCTTCCCCCCCCCCCCCCCCCACCTCCTCCTCACCCAGTCGCTCCTCCCCCGTCGCCTCCAGCCGCTCCTCTTCCTCCCCCTCCCCCACATCCTCCTCCTCCTCCTCCTCCTCCTCCCCCCGCAGCCTGATTGGTCGCAGCAGGGCCCCGCAGACGCAGAGGTTGGAGACGAAGGCGCTGAGGACGAGCAGCGCGCCCCTCCAGGAGTAACGCTCGATCAGCAGCTGGACGGCCGGCGCCAGGACGAACGTCCCGATCCCGCTGCCCGACATGGCGATGCCGTACGCCAGAGCCTTCCTCCGCCGGAAATAACATCCCACCATCGCTATGGCCGGAGTGTAACACAGAGCAAAACCCAGACCTGAGAGAGAGAGAGAGAGAGAGAGATTAAAACGAATCAGTTTGACATAAACATGGCTGTAACCAAAATCAATAATATTCATCACAAATCTGCCAATAAAGCAGGTCTCATTAAAAACAGCCCTACATGTAGACAGAAACCAAAAAAGGAGGTGTGGTATGACAAGGATTGCAGAAGTGTCAGGAAAAAACTAAGACACCTGACCTGACCACAAAACACAGACCTGCACCAAAACTATGTTGAAACACTAAGAGAATACAAACAGATCCTAAGACAGAAGAAAGGAGAGCATTACAATCTGAAACTAAGAGAAATTGAGGAATCCATTGATCAAAATCAATTCTGGGAGAGATGGAACAGCTTAAGCAACAACAAATCAGATAATGTAGCCTTACAAAACTGCAGCATTTTGAAAAACCATTTTGAAAAACTCTATGAGCAAATTTCGCCCGACAGTCTAAATCATGAACAAAAACAAATCAGAGAAAAGTTGAGAATACTTGAATCAACGATCAAAAACAGTCAGAATCCACTTGACTACCCAATCTCAATGAAAGAACTAGAGGATAACATCAGAAAACTGAAGTCTGGCAAAGCATGTGGATCTGACAGCATCAGGACAGAGATGCTCAAACACAGCCCCCCCCCCGAGCTGCACCAGGCCCCGCTTCACCTGTTCAACCTCATCCTTCAGGCCGGCTGCTGTCCTGAGATCTGGAGCCAAGGACTTGTTTCCCCAATACACAAGAGTGGAGATAAACTGGACCCCGACAATTACCGAGGCATCTGTGTCAGCAGTAACCTGGGGAAGGTTTTCTGCAAAAACCTGGCCTTCCTCACCGAACACCATGTCCTGAACAAAGGGCAAATTGGCTTCCTACCAAACAACCGCACTACTGACCACATTTACACCCTACACACTCTAATTAATCATTACATACACCAAAAAAATAAGGGGAAAACCTTTGCATGTTTTATCGATGTTAAAAAGGCATTTGATTCCATTTGGCAAGAGGGATTATATTCCAAAATCCTCCAAAGTGGCATAGGGGGTAAAGTCTATGACATAATAAAGTCAATGTATGTCAGTAATAAATGTGGAATAAAAATTGGAAACAAAAGTACAGATTTCTTCACTCAAGGGAAAGGAGTATTTCAGGGAAACAGCTTGTCACCAACTCTCTTTAACATCTACATCAATGAGTTGGCCATGCTGCTGGAGCAGTCTGCTTCCCCAGCCTGAGCGACACAATAAGGAAGTTAAATTCCTGCTCTATGCTGATGACTTGGTGCTGTTGTCACCAACACAGCAAGGTCTACAGCAGCATCTGGACCTGCTGGAGCAGTACTGTCACAACTGGACCTGACAGTAAACTACAAAAAATCTAAAATAATGATCTTCCAAAAGAAGCCCAGATCTCAGGAAAGCAGATACACATTCAATCTAGGAAATACTGTACTGGAACACACTCTACACTATAACTACCTGGGACTCAAAATCAGCGCCTCTAACTTTGGTCTGGCAGTGAACGCACTGAAAGAAAAGGCCTGTAGAGCCTTCTATGCAATTAAGAAAAAAATCCACAAAATAAACATACCAATTAGAATTTGGTCTAAAATCTTAGACAGTGTAATCCAACCCATTGCCCTCTATGGAAGTGAGGTTTGGGGTCCGCTCAGCAAACAGGACTACACCAGATGGGACAAACATCCTACAGAGGTCCTGCATGCAGAGTTCTGTCGGATCATACTAAACATCCACAGAAAAACACCAACCAACGCATGCAGGGCAGAACCAGGCCGTTACCCTCTGCTCAGAAACATCCAGAAAAGAACTCTTACATTTTGGATGCATCTCAAATCGAGTCCCCAAGACTCCCTGAGATCTCAGGCTGCAAACCCAGGAGCTGAACCCCCAAAAGAGGCAGAGCCCCTTCTGGCAGCTGGTCAGGAGACTGACTGATACAGAGACCAGCACTGCTCCAAAACCAGCAATCAGAGTAAACCAGATTATACAACAAATAAAAGACATATCTGGAACATTGGACAAATCAAACACAAACACAAAACAAACTTAATTGCTATCTGGCCCTAAACCGTAAATATAAATTGGCAGAATATCTTTTCAGTGTAAAAGACCCAAAGCAGATCCAGATCCTGAGCAGATCCAGACTGAGTGACCACAGTCTGGCCGTAGAGAAAGGACAACAGAAGAAGTCCTGGCTACCAAAAGAACAACGAACATGCGGTCACTGCACAACAGGTGAGGTGGAGACGGAGACGCACTTCCTCTTGAGATGTGACAAATATAATCTAATTAGAGCAGAATACTTTAAGAAATTTGAATTATTAATCCCCAACTTCACTAAACTAAATGAAAGTGTCCAACAGCAGATCCTGCTGGGAGAGGGACAGGCAGCAGGTCCAGCTGCACAGAGACCGCCTGTCAGACTGAGGGACTGAGGACCACAATGATCATCTGGACCTATCTTAATCACTACTGTTTGTTTACGTATTGTTATAATTGTTATAATAATTATTTTAATACCGTTATTGATGTATTATATTATTCTAACACTGTACTAATAATAGTGTCACAATTTGTAGTATTATAATACTAGTACAATTCTTATTTGATTTATTTTACTGTAATGCATCAGTAATGTATCCACTGTTTACTTTGTTGTTAGATCCTTTTGTTACAAGTGTGAATGACTTTTATTTTATTATTATTATTTTTTTTTTCTGGAGGGTAGCTTAAATTGATAAGAATGTAGGATAGGCATATATAAGCATTATGCTTCTGCCTGTGCCTTTTCAGTCACTACTTAATACACAGATTGTTGACTTTGTTTATATTGTCTAGACTGATTTATACTTATTGTATTATGTGTGCTGACTGAATAAAAAATATTACTACATATTACTACTACATTGTCCTGAGACGCTTTGGCAATTTTGTTGCTATGACATTCATGCCAATAAAGCAAATTGAATTGAATTGAATTGAATTGAATTGAATTGAATTGAGAGAG
Organism: Centroberyx affinis; assembly: GCF_046629955.1. NCBI lineage: Eukaryota > Metazoa > Chordata > Actinopteri > Beryciformes > Berycidae > Centroberyx > Centroberyx affinis. Next base: position 10,562 of record NW_027284529.1, on the reverse strand, counting down.
AGAGAGAGGGAGGGGGAGGGGGAGAGAGAGAGGGGAGAGAGAGGAGGGGGAGAGAGAGACACACTGTGCGTGTGTGTGTGTGTGTGTGTGTGTGTTTCTGTGTATGTGTTTCTGTGTGTGTGTGTGTGTGTCTCTCTGTGTGTGTGTGTGTGTGTGTGTGTGTCTCTCTCTCTCTCTGTGTGTGTGTGTGTGTGTGTGTGTGTGTGTGTGTTTCTGTGTGTGTGTGTGTGTGTGTGTGTGTGGGACCTGTCAGGACGCCCATGCTGAGGTAGAGCAGCTCCAGGCTGGAGGTGAAGGAGCTGAGCAGGAGGCCGGAGGAGGAGAGCAGACCGCCCAGCATGACCGCTGCTCTGCAGGACCAACGGTTACCCACCAGGCTGCCCAGAGGAGCTGCACACACACACACACACACACACACACACACACACACACACACACAGAGAGAGAGAGAGACACACACACACACACACAGAGAGAGACACACACACACACACAGAGAGAGACACACACACACACACACACACACAGATACACACACACACACACACACACACACAGACAG
>NW_027284529.1:0-5000 GCF_046629955.1 Centroberyx affinis | reverse complement strand
TGTATTTATATGCGGTTGCCTGCATATACTCGTATACAGAGAAACCTGCAGGCATGTGTGTGTGTGTGTGTGTGTGTGTGTGTGTGTGTGCGTGTGTGTGTGCGTGTGTGTGTGTGTGTAGCGTTGACAGAAACACAAGCTAACCCTCGTCATCCCATTAGTAAAACAAGCTGGATGGAAATGACACTGTGAGCTTAACTATTCATAGACTCTCTCTCTCTCTCTCTCTCTCTCTCTCTCTCCCTCTCTCTCTCTCTCTCTCTCTCTCTCCCTTATTAGCTCTGCCTCCAACCCAGTGCATTGGGTTTTCTGAGGAAAACAATCAAGGTGTATTTTACAGTGTTTTACAGTGTTTTAGAGGATTCTTCCAGTATTTTTACAGCATGTCTGAAAGCGCTGTGTCTTCATATAGATTTGTCTCGGTACGGTGGAGGATCCTGTTTCTAAGCATGCTGGGAATGTGGAAATATTTGTCAAAGCGTGTCCGTCCTCAGAACTTGAGGAAGTTTAGGAAAAACGCTGTTCGCATAAACACTACCTTCCTAACACACAGGCTGCTTTCCCCTTCTGCACAGTTCATGTTCAGAAGCTTTGTAGTGAATTGTGAATTGAACTGTGTGTTAGTGAATAAAGTGTAAATGTGTGTGAAGCAGCTGTCAGCAGAGAGCAGCTGAGTCAGCTTGTTGTGGTGTGGCTGTAGATCCATTCAGTAACGTTCTCAGTAAAAGTGAATAGTGTGATAAGGTGGATTTGTTTCCAAATGTAGGTTACTGTGACACAGTAAACTGTCTTGTCTTTAGCCCTAGTCTCTACTCCAAAACAAACTTGAGTTAAAGATCTGTGTCGGCTCTTGTTTTCAACACCTCGCTCTGCTGCCGGTGACAGATCCTCACCTCCGCCCTCAGCAATACTTTCCCACTACTGGTTCCGTTTGTTTTATACACCGAGGTTTGCCGGCTGGTGGTGTTTGGACACCGATCGGGGGGGCAGATCACAGCGCTTAAAAAAAAGGAGAACTCCACCCGGCCGGGTTAGCCAGGCCACATTAAACAAACGCACAATCAAATGAGAGTTTAATCTGAGCTGACAGGTTGTGTTGTGGAAAAACCACATCATCACTTTTCAAACAAGATTGATTGTCTTGCTCAAAGGCACCTTCAGCAGGGTGGGGGATTGGATGGTGTGTGTGTGTGTGTGTGTGTGTGTGTGTGTGTGTGTGTGTGTGTGTGTGTGTGTGGTACCTGGTGACGGCTCGGGTGCAGACGGTCACCATGAAGCAGCAGCCGACGATCACCCAGCCCCACCCGCCGTCCGGAGGCGAAACCCCGCGCTGCCGTTTCCCATGAGTCATTGCGGCGGCGTGCACCATGCTCCGAGTCCCCAGCCGGGGTTCTGCTCCTGGTGCTGGACCTGGTTCAGATCCAGAAGCGTGTGATTGGTCCAAATACTTAAAACTTTAATACCAATAACAAAGCGAAAAGTCTTTAGTTGTCTCTTGTGTTTCTGTTCTCTGCAGCTTCCAATTCATTTATTTTGTAAAGAACTACAAAAGTCTGTCAGAAAATGATGAAAAAACTAAAATTGATGACAGAAAAGACCTTTTTTTTTTCTTCTGTCTGTTTCTCTTTCTCTCACTCTCTAAAGAACGCTTTCCATGCAAACAAGCAGAGCAAATCTCTCTTTCTCTCTCTCTCTCTCTCTATCCCTCTCTCTCTCTCTCCTGACTCCTCCCTGTCAGATCTCCAGGTTGGGGAAGGAGTCCCTCCTCCTCCTCCTCCTCCTCCTCTCCTCTCCGGCTGAAAACTCTCTCCGTTCTGCCGTCATTGAAAGCTGTGTGTGTTCAGTCCAGGTGTGACAGTTCAGGCAGATCCAGAGTCAGATTTAAAGCTGCTCAGACTGGAGAAGGACGAGCAGAAGTGAAGGTGAAGCAGAGTCGAGTAGAAACGGGTAAGTGAGCGGAACTGGGGGGGGCATGAGAGCTGAGTAGAATAGAGTAAAGCTGACTAGTAGAGTTGAATGGAGCCCAGCACTAGGTGAGTAGAATAATCCCTCTGCCTCCTCTCAGTCTGCAGTGTGGAGTAGAGTCACAGTAGAGTCACAGTAGAGTCACAGTAGAGTCACAGTAGAGTCACAGTAGAGACACAGTAGAGTCACAGCAGAGTCACAGTAGAGTCACAGTAGAGTCACAGTAGAGTCACAGTAGAGTCACAGTAGAGTCACAGTAGAGTCAGCTCTTCAGCCGGTCTTATAGGAGCGCTGGGTTTGGTGAGCCTCCTCTCTTCCTCTCTCTCTCTCTCTCTCTCTCTCTGTCTCTCTCTCTCTCTATCTCTCTCTTTGTCTCTCTCTCTGTCTCTCTCTATTCTCTCTCTCTGTCTCTCTCTCTCTCTGTCTCTCTCTCTCTCTCTCTGTCTCTCTCTCTGTCTCTCTCTCTCTCTCTCTCTCTGTCTCTCTCTCTGTCTCTCTCTCTTTCTCTCTCTGTCTCTCTCTCTCTCTCTCTCTCTCTCTTTCTCTCTCTCTCTGTCTCTCTCTCTCTCTATCTCTTCCCTTTCTCTCTCTCTCTCTCTCTCTCCACAGACAGGAAACAAACTGAAACTTTAGCTGAAAACTTCTTCAGTCAATAAGTCACCAGCCGACCCTCAATCATTAACCGGCCTGTTGGGGTCAAGTCTGGAGGTGATGAGATATTAACCAAGCGCACCCGCAAAGTGTGCTGGGGAAATCATTGATCCTTCATCTGATTGGTCAGGAGGGAAGCGGCTGCTGAAGCTCTGAGCCGTCTGCTAAATGTCGAACCAAACGCACCCTGCTCTACAGCATCAACAGCAACATGCAAATTACAACCCAGACAACGCAGGGAGCGCTTAATTCACTCTGTCCGACACCCCGGGTGGGCGGACTCTCCTGTTCAACCCCCAAACACACACACACACACACACACACACACACACACACACACACACACACACCGGCTCTGCAGCGGCGGACTGAGGTCCAGCCGGGTGTCAGGTGGCGTAAACGAAGCGCGCCCAAATAGAGTTGTCTGGGTGTACAGTATTTATGTCCTGCCGGCTCTGTGTGTGTGTGTGTTTATTTACGTCCTTGGGGTCAGAGAGAGAGAGAGAGAGAGAGAGAGAGAGAGAGGTGTTTACTGCCAGAGAGACAGAGGTCAGGACACACTTGCCTGGTTTACACAACAGAGTCAAATAGAGACAAACAGAGTCAAACCAAGCCAAACCGAGACAAAGTCAAATCGAGCCAAACAGAGTCAAACAGTCAAACTGAGACAGACTGAGACAAGCTGAGACAAACCGAGACAAACCGAGACAAACAGAGTCAAACAGAGTCAAACTGAGACAAACCAAGACAAAACAGAGTCAAACAGTCAAACCGAGACAAACCGAGACAAACCAAGACAAACAGAGTCAAACAGAGTCAAACTGAGACAAACCAAGACAAACAGAGTCAAACAGTCAAACCGAGACAAACAGAGTCAGAGTCAAACCGAGACAGAGTCAAACCGAGACAAACCGAGACAGAGTCAAACAGAGTCAAACCGAGACAAACAGAGTCAAACCGAGACAAACCAAGATAAACGGAGACAGAGTCAAACAGAGTCAAACCGAGACAAACCGAGACAGAGTCAGAGTCAAACAGTCAAACCGAGACAAACCGAGACAAACAGAGTCAGAGTCAAACCGAGACAAACCGAGACAAACCGAGACAAACCGAGACAAACCGAGACAAACAGAGTCAAACAGAGTCAAACCGAGACAAACCGAGACAGAGTCAAACAGAGTCAAACCGAGACAAACCGAGACAGAGTCAGAGTCAAACCGAGACAAACAGAGTCAGAGTCAAACCGAGACAAACCGAGACAAACCGAGACAAACAGAGTCAAACAGAGTCAAACCGAGACAAACCGAGACAAACCAAGACAGAGTCAAACAGTCAAACCGAGACAAACCGAGACAAACAGAGTCAAACCGAGACAAACCGAGACAGAGTCAAACAGAGTCAAACCGAGACAAACCGAGACAAACCGAGACAAACGCGAGACAGAGTCAAACAGTCAACCGAGACAACCGAGACAAACCGAGACAAACAGAGTCAGAGTCAAACAGAGTCAAACCGAGACAAACCGAGTCAAACAGTCAAACCGAGACAAACCGAGACAAACCGAGTCAAACAGTCAAACCGAGACAAACGGAGACAAACCGAGTCAGATTCAAACCGAGACAAACGGAGACAACCGAGTCAGAGTCAAACCGAGACAAACCGAGACAAACCAAGACAAACCAAGACAAACCGAGTCAAACAGAGTCAAACCGAGACAAACCGAGACAAACCGAGACAAACAGTCAAACCGACTGTTCTCGGTTTGACAAACCGAGTCAGATTCAAACCGAGACAAACGGAGACAAACCGAGTCAGAGTCAAACCGAGACAATACCGAGACAAACCAAGACAAACCGAGTCAAACCGAGTCAAACAGAGTCAAACCGAGACAAACCAAGGACAAACCAAGACAAACCGAGACAAACTGAACCACACAGAGCCAAACATAATGAATATTTTGTGTTCCCGCTCCCATTTCAGAAACTTCAGACTTCAGAAACTTCTAGAGGGCGACAGAAACCCCAACACAATTGTAAATAGCACACAGCAAAGCCACTGCAATACGGAGGCCTAGAAGGACAAATGGAAGGATAAATGCTAACAGCTAAGCTAACAGTTCCTGCTGAGAAGTCTCAACGGTTACCAGTCTCACTTTGACAGATGTTTCTCCTGCTGAAGGTCACATGTCCCAGAGTGACAAGTGAAGAGGCAGGTAGCAAGTTTACTAGTTTAACAAGTTTACTGGTTTAACAAGTTTACTAGATTAACAAGCTTACAAGTTTAACAATTTTACTAGTTTAACAGTTTACTAGTTTACAAGTTTACTAGTTTACAAGTTTACTAGTTTAACAGTTTACTAGATTAACAAGCTTACAAGTTTAACA
>NW_027284528.1:47500-61850 GCF_046629955.1 Centroberyx affinis | reverse complement strand
TGAGTAAGTGCCTACATAGCTTGTCTTACTGCACGTGCAATTTTGGGGACGGAGTCTTGATGAAGGTGGCGTCTCACTCCCCTGTCATAATGATATACATTGCTCATAAGAGTAGCACCTCACTAGCAATCCGTTACCCCAAGCCAGCTAGTAATGGGATTGAGAATCAATGTTGCCTAGGCGATGGAAGGGGGTGTGTGAGGAGGAGCCAATCAGTCTCATGGCCAGTGCCGCCCACTCCCAGAGACAGAGGAACAAGGACAGAGTAGCGCTAGAGTGCTCAAAGAGGAAGGACACACTCAGCGAGGAACAGAATGAATTCAATTAACTATAGTTGCTTAATATGCTGGTGTTGTGGCTAAGCAGTGTGTAGATTGGAAAAAAAAAAAACCCACTTAAAATACAAATTCAAAGAGCTGCAGTGTTTCTGCCGTGTTGAAATAAAACTGACAGGCACATGACTTTGTGATGAGTCTACATCACTATGCCCTGTGGATAGTGATCAGACAGCTAGAGATTGAAATTGGAATTTCTACCCTGTGAGTTACTGAGAAGCGGATGAGATGATGAAGGCTTACATCCAGTGCTGGCTGTTAGCCAACACCTTGGGCTGTCGGTTCATTGTATTGCACCACTTTGGGCTCAACTGATTGTGTGACCGTTTCAATCCCGCTCTACATGCAGCACCTTTTATAAAGTGTACTAACTGCAGAGTGCTTTGTATACACACACACACACACACACACACCTGATTGATTTGAGAGAATATCTCAAATCCAGACGGAGGGTTTGAACTCTTGCACCCATCCAGCCATCCTCCACAGCTGCGCTTCCTCCCACTGCCCCAGGCTATGTAAGAACATAGTGTGCTCTACCTAACTCTGCACACACACACACACACACACACACACACACACACACACACACACACACACACACATACTCAATCAGAGGAAAACAACTACGGGACCAGGTCAGGCCTCATAGTGAATGGCATTATATAAGCCGTCAAACAGGGATGGAGGGACTGTTGCAGCGTTGTAAATGTCCTGACTGCTTCGGCCTTCACATGCCTGAGCTGGGTCTTCATTTGTGTGCACCCGGGGGAAAGTAACCCACTGTGCGAGTGGGACTTCAGATGTCACCACGGACAAGGCTGTGAGCACCTGGCTTACTGCTTCAGCACCACGGAGAGCTCTCCCATCAGGAGTGAGAGCAGATGGAGGGTGTGTGTGTGTGTGTGTGTGTGTGTGTGTGTGTGGTGGGTCAGCCACACAAGTATAGGATGGAGGTAAAAATGTGGTTCCCCACTGCTTAGACAATGATGTGTGTGTGTGTGTGTGTGTGTGTGTGTGTGTGTGTATGGGTGGCTGGACGAGGGGCGGGGCTATTTGGAAACCTGCTTTCATTATACATACAGGATTAAGATGCATCGGCGTATTGTCAAGGCAAACAGAGGACTGGCTGACCTCGAAGCCAGCACTGATATCACCAACAGGCTGTCGATGCAGCACTGTGGGACCGTCCTTCAGTCTCCGCTGGTGCCTGGTGAAAAAAGTGGCAGTGCGTCTGTTAGGGGTGCTATCTTGATGTAGACACAAAGTAACACACTCACACACACACACACACACTGCAACATACTGTGCAGTGCACGTACTACACGCAGGAAAGCATGTGCGCACGTGTTCTCATGTACACATGGACACACCCACACCGCATGCAAAGTGGTGACCAGTGTGATGTCGGTGAGGAAAGATGTTAAACAGGAAAAGGTATCATCACTTGCTCTCAGGACTCTGGACTGTCAGTACGAGCCAGCCACCACTGACCATTTCATTATTCATCTCTCCATGCATAACACCAAGCACTTTTGTTACATAAGTCCGCCTCTGGGGAAGCTGGAATCGGAAAGAAGTGGATTTAACCAGTGATGGGGAACCGTCTACGTCTCTTCTATGTACGCTCTTTGTGACGATGTGGGGGATGGGATTTTTCTGTGGTTTCACACTCTTTGATGCTGTGATTGGTGTGTGTGTGTATCTGCACGCATGTTTGTATGTTTAAGAGTTGAACTGGTGGTTGGATTTTTTAATGCCAGAGTGCCAGGAGCTGCCTACCAACACCTCACATGCTCCAGGGACAGAAGGGAAATGGAGAAGACTAGTTTGCTGGTTAGGAAGCAGGGTTGAGGCAGAGTGGCTTCACTTTAGGAAGTGGATTTGTTTGTGATGCAAGGGAAAATGGCAGGGAAGAAAAGGATGTGCGAGTGTGTTCTTGTGTTCAAAAGGACAGCTTTTAATTGGTGAGTGAGGAGAAGAAGACACTTGGGGTTGAAAGTGTGTGCAGGTGTGAATACTGCTGTGAATGTGAGTGAGAGCCAGAGAGAAAATTAGAAGGAGAGTGAGTCTGTGCTGAGCAATAGCATCAGGAACCTTTCCAGCACAAGGAAAATATGGGAGTAATCTAGAGTGTGTGGGGGCCAGAATAACTCACACCAACATGTTGTGTTTAGGTGTTTTTGTATTTCAGGGTGCCGTAAGGGATGTGTTTGTGTGAGGGAATGTTTGTATTTCTTCACACACGCACACACACACACACACACACACACACACACACACACACACACATTAGTATTGCACTCTTATCTGCCACACACATGTTGTTGAAGGGGAAGGAACAGTTACATAAACATGCACCCCCCCCCCCCTTCCCCACTCCACACACACACACACACACACACACACACACACACACATACACACACACACTGTCTTCCTCTGCAGCGTGAGACTCGGTGCTACGTCAAGCAAAACAAACCTTGGCTGAAATACCATGTCAAGTGCATATTTTTTATGTCTGCATATGGTTTGCACATGCGTCTAATTTGTGTGTCAGCCATTGGCCTAAATAGACGAAGGCCCAAACATTCCTTCCCGGAGTGTGTGTGTGTGTGTGTGTGTGTGCGGACCTGTGTCCTGCCAGGTCTGTGTGCTGACAGCCTTGTCATAGACAGACAGAGAGTGTAACTGTACAAGCCTGTCTTTAACTCTCACTGTGCCAGAGAGAAAGAGAGTTAAAAATGTATCCCTCTCCTTTTCAAAATGATAGTCTTATGTTAAACCATTTAAAAAAGGTTGCGTTTATGGTATTTATTGGTATTCCTCCTCTCATTTATTTCTATGATAGTGTAGTGAAGTAAGTAGTAGCTCACTATACCATAGTAGGTTGTATGTGAGAAAGAGGCAAGTGGAGAAGGGAAGGGATGGATATGATCAATCAACAACTTCAGATGTTTCCCGATGACTTGCTTGTCTCCTCTTGCTCTGATTTGTCACAGCGCTAATTCCGTCAGATTTCATAACTTTTCTTAGGATCTTTTCTCCTTCATTAATATTTTTCCAAATTTAGAGTTAATGCCGACATGTTAAAATGATTAGAGATTACACAGCAAATGCTCCAGCCAGAAAAAGGAGGTTGATCTCTGTGGCTCTGAAGACTTAATATTTATTTCTGTATTTTTAAAGTAGAAAAATCATGCAGGGCTAATGGGAAAAAAAACAAAAAAACTTTAGGGTTGGCATTTAATATCTGTCACTTAGGCCTAGTAGACCATTTACTTTTACAGAGCAAAGGAATGGTGGGCTTAACAAACATTTTAACATTTTCACCAGGTACAGACTTCTGCGTATATATATATATATATATATATATATATATATTTATTTCTCTAATTGGGGCTCACAGACTTGCCCTGGAGACTAGTGCTATGTGGTCTATTTCATCACTGCTTAGTCACCAAATTACATCTTTATACCGTACTTTCAGAAGGCGATTGCCAATAGCATCACATTAGTTGGACATTTAAAGTTGAGTTTGAACCAGTTATTGCGAAGTCGGGATGGAATCATATCTTGTTACGAGGGGATTATGTGATCAGTCAAGGCATGCATGGTGTCTTCACTGTGCAAAACCAGTACAGCTTATTCTCCAGAGCTTGTTACAGCCTAAATGCAACATAGCACAGAATGTGTTGACAGACTTGCCGCTACCTATTGAGTACTTACTGCAATTGAAAACCCAAATGGACAGCCACATATTGCAAATTGATTCCATTAGCCCACTTTGGACTTCTTTTGAAAACTGCACATTCTTGCCAATTCCAAGTTTATTCAATGTCCTTTCCTTATGTATGGCTGGCTAATGTGTACCTGCGCCTGTGGTATGAACTAGGTCTCTGGGAAAGAGGAAATTCCAGCAACACGTGCAGTACTGAGAACAGAGATTTATTAGTAAAACAAATGCATTTCAGCATGTGGCCTTCTTCAGAGTTTCTTCTTTCCCGGTGTTACCTGTCCATCCCATTTTTTCATTTATATTGTATTGAAATCACATAGAGCATTGAAAAGTCCCCAGACCTATAAATAAGTTCTATATCATTATGGTCAAGATGATTGGTAACCTCGATCTCACACCAGTGGTATTGTTAGTGCTGCTGTTTCTCAAAATTAAGACTGCATTTCCCGCAAACCCTGTTGCATCCTGTTGCAAAGAGGATCTTTGTCTCAGTCAAAGGTTTGATCTTGCGCTTGACTGAGGAGGATAAACATGTTTATTTCCCTAGGCGTTTCACTCGTTCAACCATCTGCCAATGTGAGAAACTCTGAAAGCTTCAGCTCCATTTGTGCTGGAAGAGCAGTAGCTCTGTTCCTGTTTGTGTCCAATCTGGCAGATTTCCCTCAAAATCCGACCTGGTGGCACAAAATGTAAAATGCAGTGTAGAGGCCAGTTAGGGGCTGCTAATCTACCCAGCGATGGTCTTTGTTTACGGTATACTGATGTCTCTGAATGAATGTGGTAATGATTGATCGATGATAAATGCTACACGTAGCACCTTTACATGTAATGGCTTGGTCATGTAGTTCGTTGATCTGTAAAACTAATAAAGAAAGACCCATCCTTGTAGTTGAGATTTAGACCCTTTTTTCAAGCCTCCTGCCCTTCCCTGGGACATCAGGGACGGAGATGACAGGCCTGTAATGCTGATCCATGGTGGTCCCTCTGGGCTCGCACTCCCAGTTAATGACAGTTATCATGGCTCTCTCCAGGCTCGGTCATCCCTCTCTGCCATCTGCAGTCATCCACAGAGTGCTTGGCTGGACAAAGAGAGAGCGGATGCAATCGGTGGAGGATACAATACCCTGCTATTAATTGTGTCTTGCTGTTCCCTCTGCCGTCACCCCTTCCCAAGACTGACACAAGAGCTCACTTTGTGCTAGGGCTGCAACTAACAATTATTTTCATTGTCGATTAATCTGTTGATTATTTTCTCGATTAATCAATTAGTTGTTTGGTCTATAAAATGTCAGAAAATGGTGAAAAATGTCAATCAGTGTTTCCCAAAGCCCAAGATGACGTCCTCAAATGTCTTGTTTTGTCCACAACCCAAAGATATTCAGGTTACTGTCATAGAGGAGTAAAGAAACCAGAAAATATTCACATTTAAGAAGCTGGAATCAGAGAATTTGGACTTATTTTTCTTAAAAAATTACTCAAACCGATTAATCGATTATCAAAATAGTTGGCGATTAATTTAACAGTTGACAACTAAAGGATTAATCGATTAATTGTTTAATCGTTGCAGCTCTACTTTGTGCGTGCATTTGTGTGTGTGTGCCTGTTTCAAAAGTGCCCCTCCCTCTCTACTTCTCTATGTTCAGCTCTTCCTCATCACTTTCAGTCTCTCGCTCTCCACTCCACCTCTTCCTCTCTAGCTTTCAGCCCCCACACTCCACTCCCATTTTTTCAACTTCCCAACTTCCTCTTTAGCTCGGCCTCCTTTCTCCCCAGAGTATTCTTCCCTATCTCTCTGTCCGTCCTAACTCATGATCTGTGTCCTCCTCGCCCAGCCTGTAGCAGAGGGCTGCTGTCAGAAGGCTTTCCTCTCTAGGGAGGCCAGTCGCAGCACAGCGGACTTCTCCTTGAACGCAGCACACTCCCTATCCCAGTGGCTGTCTGAGAAGAAGAGAACTGTCCTAGCTGCTCTATTCTATACATCCCCAGACACTGATACATATAGAATGAGTCTTTTAGAGTAATTTAAAATGCACGCTCAAATCACATCTTCACATCAAAGATGATATAACCACTTGTGCCAACAATTGATCCGTAATGGTTGCCCTTATGCATTTAATTTGCACATGCACGCAAGCAGTGGAGAGTCAATATTTAGCTTGGCATAAGACAAAGATAGACAGGCAGGCATCTCTCTGTGGGACTCAGCCTGAGCTACTGTTGAGCCATTGTTCTGTATGCCGTCCTGTTGAATGCCACAACTCTCATCCCGCAGGTTCTTACTAAATGTCATTGGAACCCTGCTAGCTTTCTGCATATGTACTTGTATGTGTGTGTTGGGTGTGTGTGTGTGTGTGTGTGTGTGTGTGTGTGTGTGTGTGTGTTTGTTCATGTATGTGAACACTATGCTTCAGACCCACTCCTCTGCTGCTGACTGACCTGTAAATCTACACCTAAAGGTCACCCTTCTCCCTATCTAGTCTGACCACATCCATTTCATCCTTCCTACTGTGTGTGTGTGTGTGTGTGTGTGTGTGCGTGTGCATGTGTGTATGCATTGTTGCTGGAAGCCTCTAGGTGCAGCCCAAGCAGGGCAGATGGAGGAGCTTGTTTGCCCCTGCAGCACTGTCCTGAATGTACGCGCCTGCTCAGAGAGATCTGGGTCTCTTTCTGCTTGTCTGCGCTCTCTCATTCTCTTTCTCTTGTCTCTATCTCTGTCTGGCACACACACATTCACGCAAATGTTCATACAGAGTGTTACCCATTAGGAGCTTCCAGAGGAGGAGAAAGGGCAGCAGAGTGCCTCGGTAGCCAAATAGTATCAGGCTAGCTTCCCGTTGCACACAGTGAAATTAACCTCCACACAACAAAACTTCCCTTTTTAAAGATGACCAACAGAGTTTTTCATGTAAACAACATAGATTTTTTTACATTCATAATTTCATGCAAGCAGACAGTATGTTGTTAGGTCCATAGATTGTAAAAAAAAAAAGATGAACGTAGTGAGTGTGAGTGAGGTTTCTGAAGGGCCGTTTTGAAGCCAAAAGATTGGGATTACGATCGCCGCCATGTTGCCCTTTTTTGGAGCCAGTGCAGCCAGAGCGAAGCTGAGGGTCGCAGCTCCGCCTGCTATTGGCCCGTAATCAGCGACCTGCCGATCACAAGACAGGCGACCTGTCAATCACTATAGGAAAACAACTGTTTTATAACCGTTATATCCCGTTAATGACTCAATTTTTTTGAAAATCGCCATATGGACACACATTAGAAGAAGTGAATTAGCTACTGAGACCATAACCTCTTGTCGAAAAAATTATTGACTTTTTTTTTGAGCGAGAAGTTGAGCTGTGGTCCCATTGACTTGCATGGAGTTGGGCCGGGTGAGAGTAAGTCTTTTTGGAGGCAGCATCTAACGGATGATCTAACGGGTGGTTTTGGTCACTTGGTTATATGACAGTGGCTATGTTGAATGCATTTATTACCTTCAAAGATGTTCAGAAAGTCTTTATCTTTCATTGTTACAAGGCTACAATGTTATATCCGTATTTCAGTGCAGGAGAGGAACATTCATTTGATTAACGGCCTACATTACAGTCAAGTAATTCGTATCGGTACAGAATGCTTCCTCTAACTAATATTTTTCTCCACCTTTTATCCATGAGCTGTCTCCGCTCAACAATATGGTTATCAGGTTTTTGTTTCTTTACTCTCCCAAACTCAGTTGTGTTTCTTTTCTGCAGCTGATGTGGTTGAGTGAGCAGAGAGGAAAAACAACATGGAATGGTGGCGGGCCCAATGTTCCTCCGTACTCGCTGAAAACCGGTCATCTTTAAGTTGCACACAACATGTTCCTAAGCCCCTCAAAAATATTTCGATCTGTTCCAATATTTATTTTTAAACAAACTGTCAGACTGGATTTATGAACGCACACCAACAAAATGTAATGGAAAATACACCGTGATGAGCGCTGCTATGTTAGATGGGTTGGGAGGACGGAGCAACCTCATCAAGCAGGCAGACATACCTGTATCTAAGAATTTGTACCTCGTTTTTCCCACTGCCATTTCTCTCTCTATCTCTCTCTCTATCTCTCTCTCTCTCTCTGTCTCTTTCTGTCTCTTTCTCTTTCTCTCTCACTCTTTCTCAAGACGATTTGATTGCAGCGGTGTTTACTTTGGCACGCTGCCCACCCTGCAGCACTGTGAGCACCCGGTCTCTTGGTCAAAAAGAAGAAGCTGTGTGTGTGTGTGTGTGTGTGTGTGTGTGTGTATATGTGTGTATGTGTGTATGTGTGTATGTGCATGCGAGTCAACCATACCAGCAAGAGGAGAGACAGAAAGACGGGGGGGGGTGGGGGAGAGAGAGACAGTTATTTTCTTTTCTGCCTGTCTGAATGAAAGCATACAGCATTATGAGCGGTATGTTAGAGCTCCTCCTCATGGACCTTGTCGAGTGGTTGCCTCCATCAGGGGCAGAAACAACGGCCCGCTGCTCTCAGTTGCCACGGAAACTCCAAACTCCGACTCCTATTCAGCCCAATGCAACACACTGACTGGGCTTATGTGTGGGTGCATGCGGGCTTGTGCGTGTGTATGTGTGTGTATGTGAACACATGGCTGGGCCCTGGCCTTGGTAACAGTGTAGGAGGCATTGTAATATGTCTAACTTTACGTAAGTTGCAAACTTGTCCGTGCAGATAAGCTGATTTCTTCGAAGGAGCTCTGCAGTCGTGATCTGGACAGGGACCTCCTCAAACTCCTCGCTCTCTCCCCCTCTTTTTCTCTCTTGCCCTCCCTCCGTCTCCAGTGTCTGAAGAATATGCGCGTGGAATGCATGAAGTATAGGTAGTTACACATAGTAGCTAGCCAGGCGGTTGTAGACTTTGTTTCAGTTGTTTTAGATGCCTGCTACAGCTGCACAGCAACAGAAAGCACTGGCTCACTGATGCATGCCTTATTTATGAGCTACCATGAAAAGCTCAGCGCCTGTGCTTAACACACTGCATCCTTATCACGTACATGCATGCCTGCACGTGCGCACACACACACACACACACACACACACACACACACATAGCCAACACTGAACTGAACATTCCTTTGCTCTCCTGCTTTCTCCTTTATTCACTGGGTTTCTGCCTCTGTTTATGTCTGTTTCTCCCTCAGTCTGTTCTCCCTACTCTCTGTCTGTCTGTCTGTCTGTCTGTCTGTCTGTGTGTGTCTGTACCCACGGGTCACCAAAGGTTAGTTTAGTTTATTCAGCGATAGTGGCAATCATGATGAAATGCAATGGCTCCCTGTCCATCCATTTTCCCTCCTTTATCTCCCTCTCCCCTCTCTTCCCTCTCTCTTCCTCCCTCCTTTCATCCTGCTCGGTCCTCCTCATTGTCAGCCTGAGTTGTGGAGGTGGCAGGGTGACTCTATCGCTCTCCTCTCCCGTCCATCAGGACATCATTCAGCTTTTTAATAAAGGCGGGATGAGCCCGGCTTTAAGTGCTTTATTTTCATTTTGGAGCGCAGCTGGTGAAGTAATGTGTGCTCCTCAAATATTTATGGAGGACCCTGGGTCGTTGCTCCGTCACAGTTCCCCAGAGAGAGAAGGAGATGGATTCTAAAACGGTCGCACTTATGGAAATAGGGGGCCACTGGTTTCCTCTGGACGAGCATATTAGACTTCCTGTTGGCAAACAAAGACTTTATAGAGGGGCGATTTGTCTGTTGTCGTTGTTAAAACTGCAATATACAACCTTTTTCACATTAAAATAACAGTAAACACATAGTATATATTATACATTATCAGTCTGTGTCTATCTATGACCCTGCGTGTACATACCTAAATCCCCCTGAAATTGCCTGTAATTGGCTTTTCAATGATGTTGGGGATGTTTTGGGGTGTCTGGGTGAGCTGGGTTGAGATGAGGCTATCAGCCACAGTGCAGGGTCAGAAACAACAACAATGGCATAAAGCGGTAAGAAACGTAAGAACAGCCAAGCTAAAATGTTTTATTACAGATTGTCTGCATTCACTGTCTGCTTCCTTAGTGCCTGTGGCTTTATGGAAGCCTCATCTAGCCTCAGGCTGGATGCCATTTCAAGGTAGACAGCTCATCGAGATGAGCAGCAAGCGTCGGCGTGAGAAGCTGACCAGCTGAGGGAGAGGAGGGTGGGGCTAACAATACGCTTCCTGCCTCAAGGTGAAAAGTTGCATATTGCAGCTTTAAAGTGAATAGATGGTTGTGGATTTTGAAAGGAGATGGTTGTCGCTGATGAAAATAAAAGGATGATATGGGATAATGGCAAACTTCTGTGAAAATAGGATTATTTTTTGTTGTTGTTTGTTCTTGAAAGATTAGATATAGCATGCAATTTGCATAACAAATCCCCATCCATCAAGGACACTGGAGACTAGGTGGAAATCAAAAAGGAATGCTCATCATCTATGGCCCCCTGCAGGCCCTGAATAGAAATGTTATTTGACAAACTCTCATTCAATGGAATCCCTGATATTCCTACAGTCTGCACACTGGCAGCTGAAGGGGAGCAAACTTTATCCTTATTCACTGCTGACATTGTTGCTCCTGAATCCACTAAAAATTGAAAATTCTTTCCACCCATCTCCAAGTCCAAGTTTGGGTTGTCCTCCGGACATGTTGACAATTTTGCAAGCACACACTGGTTCTTCAGTCCGTCTCCTTTATTTTCCTGGTGGCCCCCCTATTGTTGCTGAAGGGGATTCTGCAACGAATACAAGGTTTGCTGCTGCGCTGGGGGAGCAGAAGGTTTTGGAGAAACATATCGCGGCAGACCAGCAGTTCGGACATGACATTCATTAGCCCAATGACCCAACTGCCCACAATAGTTACATTTATCATTTGTTTTGTCTCGCACATGTTTGTCATGTTGGGGATATGGTTGGTATTGTTGTTGCTGCGGCTTACCATGGTACTTTTGTTTTTTGAGGCCATGGCCATTGTTTTTGCTTAAAGTTATTTTGTTTCTGCCTATTATCTCGCATTTGTTGCATAAAAAGGCCTACTTCCTTATTTGAGGACTCCCCCGTTTTTCTCACAGGCATTGCTCTTTCCATATAGTCAATGCCGCCATGGTTTGAACCCATGATTTGGTTTGCCAGTGATGATTTGTGATTTTATATAAACTGGTTGTTTTGGGATCCATGCCTGCAAAGAAGCAGTTATATGCCAACTGTGTCTCAGCAGTCGACTCAAGTGTCATTCCTGAATTATTTTCCCACACCAGTTTGAACCTATCGGCAAATTCTGTTATCGTTTCACCTTTTCTCTGCGTACATGAACAAACTTCATGAAAATAAGTGTGAGCACGAGCTTCTCTTTTAACGTCCTCCGTAAACATGGTCTCGAGCCACTCTTTCATGGACGGCAAACCATCTATGTTCCACTTGCTTGATGGCGTTAAACCAAAACTCTTTGCCAGTGCCTCTTGTAAGTGCGCAATAACAATTGCAATATATCAACCGCAAGATAGTTGTATACCCATGCTATGTCACTTATATGGGCAATGTAATCTTCTGCTCTTGTTAGTGGATCTGGAATTTCACTAATCATGGTATGTATCTCTTTCACTGTCCACGGTTTAATCATTGTCATATCTCCAATGAGGATTTGTGGATGCTGCCCTACAGTCGAGCCTGGTTGAGGTTGTTTTGGGATAGTGCCAGGTGCTGGGCGCTCGATGACTTTCTCATTTCTTAAAGTCATAGAGCTGGTTTGTAGTGGCATCCCCCCACTATCAAGGTCTGTCTGTTCGTCCTCTCTCCCTCCCACTGCACCCAGTTCATTATCTGACAGCTGCTGTTGCGGCTCTGCTCTCAATTGTTTCCTTTGTTGTGACTGAACTGTGGCAGCGAGTGCGAAAATATCATCATCCACGTCTGGGAAATTGATTTGCCCTTGTGGTGTTAACAGGACATTTTGGATACATTCCTGCCGATTTAAGTGGCTCGGAATTGCGAGTTAAATTTATCAGGACTTCTGCTGTTTTGTCCATTCCGGCAGACATCACCTTTTTAATAAATTTGTTAACATCAGGGTTAATTTCTCTTTCTGCCCAGGTACCAAAAGCCATCATTGTCTGTTTTTGTAGGTTTTCGGGATGTAAACGTCTAATTTTGTCCAATTCCTTTTCAGTCAGTCCTGCACCCCAACAGAACCATGTTAAATGTTCAGCATCTGTCTGTTCTGATGCTACATTCATTGCCATGTGTAGTTTAGCCGGCCACCTCTTTACTTCTCTTTTAGTTACTTTTGGGTTAGTTGCCGCAGTTATGGCGGTGCATTGATCCTGCTTGGAGGATGGGGTAGTTGTTTGCTAATCAGAAGATTCTTTCCACCAACAGTCAAACACATCGTCATAACACCTGTTTGTCTTTTTGTCAAGGGAAGCTTCATCCAATTTGTCTCTTAAATCCATCATAATATTTCTGTCCCATGTTCCCGTTTTTGGAAAATTTCCTTCTGTCATTTTTTCCCATTCTTGCGGCACTTTTATCGCTGTCCAGGCCCCATATTTTCTGTACATTACATCAGCTGGGGTCCCTGGAGGGGGTTTTGAACTCTCTTTATCATTTTTATTCTTTGACATTTGCTTATTTCGCTTCTCCTTTTCTTTCTTCTGTCCCTCATCCAACACTTTACTGTTATTAGTACCCATGTTGATTATGTCATTCAGTACTCACGTAACCAAGAAAAGTTGTAGGCTTAGAGATGGACGTAGGACCATAGTCCCTCCGCACTCCCTGAGGACCGGATCGCTGTTTCCAGATGACTTCAAATGGAAAATATACAAGACCCCTAGGCTGGATTATATTTTCATACAATGTACCATACACAGTATTACAATGTTACGGATTCCTTTCCTGTGTGGAAAACAAAAATTGTTTACAGTTAGGGTTAATTCAGCTCCTGCTTGATCTAAAAGAAAAAAAGGAAAAGTTAATTCATCATATAGTCAGTCCAAGAACATTAAAATTGTATTTTTTACCCCCGTAAAGGAAACACAGAATCAGGCAGCATTACTTCTCTCACACTGGTGACACTTCTGGTCAACCAGTATACGATTAAGTGTGCCTTACCTCTTCAAAGATAATCACAACTTAAAAGGCCTTTTGCCGGCCTCACCAGACAAAATATGTATAGCGCTATAACCTTTCGGAGAGTGACTCCCTCACTTTAGATGAGATCATGAAAGATTTCTCGAAGGAGCATAGATTCTTTCCAGCGGTCTTACCCCACCGTGTAGGCAGGCCCCACAGCCCTTATAGGACTTGTCAAATGTTCCTTTAGAACAATACACAGATCAGCTAAGCAATTACAAGTATGAACTTCAATAAATCCTTCAATTCTCAATACAGGTTTGTAGATCCTGTCAGAGCGGAGAAACTACTCACCAGAGTTCTTCTCAACTCCTGTTGGGATCCTGTTTGTGACGCCAATTGATGAATAATTTTGTAATAAAGACAAGTTCGCCGTCCGTTGATTTAGTGTTCTCTTTAATAATGCATGCTGCATGGAGAGAAGTACATCATATCAAAGGGAATGGTGTAGTTCTCTGACAAGGGTCAGACTAACCAGACTTATATCTTCAAGGACAGCCACCTGCAAGCCTCCCCCCTCCTAGTATCGTCCAACCTGTTCTCATTCCCAACTCATCCTATGTTGACTCTTTGTCAAATCCCTTGGCGTCACTATAACATCGTCTCATGATGGTTGTTTGTACGGATGTTGTATAAGTGGGTCTCAAGAACAATTGGATCTTGTCTATGCATGACAGTCATAAACTCTCACATGGAAAGCACATGATGAACTCATGACAATCAGTACATTCAAATAGTACATATTTTCTCTACACTAATGGAATATACTCTTTTGTAAGTCATGCTTTGGCAAAGCAGGAGAGATAATATTTAGTGATGGCAGACAGACACTAGAACCATTGCTCAGCCCCAGGCCTCACACATCATGATGGCTCAGTTTATAGCCTCCTCCAGCCATTAAAACATGGGTGTGTGTATGTGTGTGTGTTTGTGTGTGTGTTGTGTTCCTGCGTCCTTCAGTGAGCTCTGAGTCACCATGCCCTCTGATTCAGCCTGTGTCGTCCCTGTCCTCAGCACCATCTGCACAGTGTGTCTTCTCTACTCCCTCCTCCATCCATCCATCCGTCCGTCTAATCATCTACCCATCCACCCATCCATCCATCCATCCATCCATCCATCCATCCATTCATGCATCTATCTATCTATCCAT